>NC_048218.1:89346695-89457067 GCF_002007445.2 Ailuropoda melanoleuca
GGGCTCCCGGAGCTCCCCGTCTCAGTCTGGTGTCTCACGGGTGCTGACCGCGAGTCCGCCTGCTCCCCCGTGCAGGTGGCCCTCCAGCCGCCAGCCGCCCCGTGGACGCTCCCGGAGCTCCTGGTCTCCGCCTCGATCCAGTGAGCACACCGGAGCTCCATAGCTCCGTGAGATGCTTGGTGGCACACGCTCCCAGCTCACGGACTCATTCTGCTGTTTCCAGAGTGTGGGTCCGCGGTCCGCCCGCCCCCTGGTGCAGGTGGCCCGCCAGCCGCCCTGCGCGCGCGCTCCTGGAGCTCGCGTTCCAAGTCTGCTGTCTCGCGGGTGCCGTCCGCGAGTCCGCCTGCTCCCCCGTGCAGGTGGCCCGCCAACCGCCAGCCGTCCCGCGTGCGCTCCCGGAGCTCCNTGCGCTCCCCCAAATTAATATTTCAAAGCAAGAAATAGCAAGAGTAAATAAGGATTTCATAATGATAAAGAGTTACATTCTTCAAGAGGTTTTAATGATCTTGAATGCTTACACACTTAGTAATAGAGCTTGAAAACACAAGGCAAAAACTGATAGAACTGCAAAGAAAAATAAATCCACAATTATAATGATACTTCAGTAACCCTCTCACAATAATTAATAGAATTGATTAATGAAATGATTATACAGAAAATCAGTAAGAATATAGATTTGAGCAATCCTATCAACTATCTTGGCAACTATTAGCATTTATATAAAATCTCACATAAATACAAAAGAATACACATTTTCAAATACAAATGGAAATTTTATAAAATTATACCATATTCTGAGCAACAGAACAGGTATGCACATATATGAAGGACTCGAGTCATATAAAGCATGTTCTCTGACCAAGATCACACTATTTTCATAAAAATACTTGGGCACTATTTGCCCTTTTTTTTCCACTCTCATTTTCTCACGGGTTTACAGTGAAGTTTTCCAGAATCTACATTATGTGTGATATTACAGAAACAGATATGAGAATCTAACTGTCTTTTATTAAGCCACAGGTTGAAGATATTTTCAAAAACTTAAAATAATGCCTACCCCTCTACTCACTAACATTTTTTTCAGAAATGTGGTTTTTTTCATAAAAGATATTAATTATATTCATATATAAGACTTGATTGTTGTTTTAAGTTATTTAATACAAATTTCTAAAATTTCTCATTTTCTAACCTTGTAAATGTTGATAGACAAAACTCATATAAAGAAAGGTCCTCTTTGGAGATTTCAATAATTTTTAAGAGAGCAAAGGAGTTCCAAGATCAAAAACTTTGATAACCATTATATCAAAACACAGTTCAAATATGTTCAACACCAAACTCATCCTCTCTTCCTTCCCATCAAATTAGTTCCTTCTTTTGGCATGTCTGTTTTGTTAAGGCTCAATTCCCTAGGTCACAAATACTTGAAACCTTATTTTTTCTTCTTATGCCCATTTTGTCGTCTCTCTGTTCCTATTTGTATTTTGTTAGTTCATTTGATATATCTACTTACTAGATTCTAAGTTCCCTGAGGATAGGGTCCATATATTAATCATCATTTTTATTTCCCATAATACTGATCCCATACTCAAAACAAAATCTATTAGTGGAATGATTTATAACTGGATGTTTGATAAAAATGACAGCAAATTGGTACTGACAATTTATTTAATATTGCAAACACAATGTTACTTGTACAACCTAGAACATTTATATTATTTGCTGGAATTAATTCATTATTTAATACAAAATTATGAGTCTGTTCATGAGCCTCTGGTCATAATTAAATGCAACAATGTGATTTTAATTATCCTTGAATTAGCACCATTATAATATACCAATATGTTAGGTAATGATAAAATATCAGTATGTTAGCAGATGAAGACCTCAAGTGCAGAGCAGTGCAGAGGACGCACCGGGTCAGAAGGAGCTGCAATACTGACAGATAGTGTAGATTTTGCAGTAAGCTTCTTGCACCTAAATTTGTGTCCTTCATTAAAATAGCTGTGAGTGATGAAAACTGGGAAAATCATTAACAAAGCCACCAGTGCCAAGCCCTGCTTCATTCAAAATACAGACATTTCCAACCATATGGAAATGATACTTGAGGAGGATGAGTCATAATGTCATGACGGGGAGCTAGGGGGGAATGTTTGACACTATGGCTACTGACTGACATCTGCTCTTATGAGATAATGCACGCTGTGGTGGAAGTTCTTTGCCCAGGAGTAAAGAAGCCAACAAATGCACATATTTCAGAATGGAATAATACAAGAAGACAAAGGTAAAAGTACTGTGCTGAAGCAGCAGAAGGACCTTGATGGTAAATTATCTACTGTGGGTGTAGCTGAAGGGCATGCAAGAGTCCCTCATTAGTTTTGCCTTTAGGGATACAGTTTTACTGACATTCTGAAATGATTCTATCACCTTGTCACACTGCCTCCAGACCACAGAACGTTATATTTACCAGGAGAACTTATCTGGACAGCTAACACAACGAGGGGATCGCTATTCCCTAATCATCTAAACTGATAGGTAAAACACCATTTCTTGAATTACAGTACTTTTAATAATTAATGGCTTTTCTGCTTTTGTTTCTAAATCATTTGCAAATTTAAGATTAGACTTTAAAACCTGTAATTATCAACTACGCCTACAGTTACAATCGATTGTGCTGTTTTGACTACTTTTTTTTTTTTTTTAGCCCAAAAAATCACGTTACCTTGGGCCAGGCATCAATTTGCTTTTAGCTAGTCAATTCCAACAATGTGAATTTTGGAAATAGGTTGAAATTATGAAAATGCAAGAAGATCTTCCTTTTTTTAAGTCTATTAAATTCATACAGACGTAAAGCAGTTTAACTTTCTGGACTAGAAAACCCAGTCAGGAAGGAAAACACAAGTACTGCTTCCATTTCAACTTAGTAATCTTTTGGAGATCTCTTAAGTACCAGTTTTTAATATGTAGTATGGAAACGTTGCACATGGTTGAGAAACGAACCAGTCTTTGATCCTATCAACAAACATTTATTGTCTAGTATGTGCCAGGCACCAATAAAAAGTCACTACATTAAATATCCTAGTTACTTCAATAGAATGGGGCAGCAGTTACTTCTAGAAAAAGTAAACGGTCAATATTCTAGAGCATAGCAAAAGCTTGGGCCCAACTGTATTCATTTGTTTCCTTTACAAATAGGAATGTTATTAGCAGCAAGATGACAGCATCCTTAAATAGCTATTTTAGTACTCTTAAACAAGGGCTTAGATAAAAGTGAATGTTTTCAGAATTTCTCAGTCGCTGAAGTATGGATAAATTATTATCAAAACAAGCAGTTAAATCAAATGTACTCAGTTTCATTACAAGTATAGATAAGACAATGTACAATTTAAAGTTCATTTTAACCATTATTCCTTCTACCCTAGAAAGATGGAAACAGTTTTCTGGTATGGAGACTAGGTCTCTGTCTCACGCTATCCCTTCACTTCTTGGTCCCTATTCTTGCTAACTAAATTGCACTTTTCTTCTTACAGTATTGTTTGCAGCAAACTGTGCCACCCCTCTGCAAATAACTTAATCTTTAGATAGACAAGAATTTCTGGTGTATATTGCTTCTTATTAGATTTCTTCCTTTTTCATTTTTCTTCCTTTTTTGTTTCTGTGCTATTAGACCATTCTGCTCTTTCCTAATTCCCCCGAGCCTTCTGTTCATAATACTGTTGCTTCCTTTAATGTCACTGCTTACCCATATTGTTATTGGCATGTCTCTATGCATAGACCCTAAAACTCCATCTGAGTTTTTCTCTCTATGGTTGCTTTTGCACTAATTATTTGAAAGATAGAAAGAGTTATTTTTCTGACACTTAGAGAATCCCATCATTCTGATTTAAGAATGAGAGAAGCTTCCAGGCTGTATCATCAGAAAGGTACTTACTTGGTATAAGGGAGAAAACATACTGTTTCTGCAACATGCCTGTTAGCCTCATTATAAAGCATCTGCCACTTATCAAGGCCTCCAACTGAATCAGAGACCCTGCAAAATCACCACTTCTATAAATTCACTTTTAATTCATACTTCCTGGTAAATGAACGTGTGATGTCAAAAGAACACTTTTGAGAAACACTGAATGATTTCTGAAGAAAGATCTTTTTCCTTCTAATTCTAACTCACCATGAATAGATGAGTGTAGTCCAAAAAGTTCTGAGCATTTTTTTTTTAGTATAAGCTGGGCCAGGATTTCCTGGAATTAATCTTGGTTGGAGGCATCTGGTTTATAATCTTAGCATTACAAAGAGGCTCTGAGACTCCAACTTGAGCTGGCAAATGAGTTTCAGTGAGTCGTGTCTGGAAAAGCCTCTCCTTTTAGGACAACAAATTCTACAGGTTCTTTTAAAATTGAGTTTCCTTGTGAAAACTGGCACTGACATACTGAAATTTCAAAATCCTAAGAACATGAGAGGTGATCTGATAACAATTTTTGTCCATAGACTAAGAAAATTGATGAGTCACAGTAAAACTCAGAAGTCTTCTAGGATAATTAATGGACCTTGGGTCATCATGCTATTCAGGCTTATTAAAAAACATACTCACTAATCATTCTCATGAAATTGACAAGTAGTGTTTATTCCATGAAAAGTCTCTTCTGCTCATTGCACATATCTTTCTTATTATTCAAATGAGTCATCTTCATAGGTTTGATGTGCTTCAAATATTTGTAGAACATGTTCTGTTTGATCCATTACATTTTTTTCCCAGAAGTGTACTAAATAAAACTGATAAAAATGAAGTTGCCAATGTCAAGAAAGAAAGAAAGAAAGAAAGAAAGAAAGAAAGAAAGAAAGAAAGAAAAAGAAAAAGAGGAGAGTGTTGGACCCCACTCACACTCATTCTCCCTTCATTTCCTGACCAACCCTGGAGGAACTTCAGCAGAACCCCCAACACCCTGCAAAGCTCAGACAGAAAATCAGATTGCTAATCCAAAGCAACAAGTCTCTTCACACAGAATCCTGTGCACAACCCCAGTTCTCAGCCTCTTATAAAGATATCATGGTAGCCACAACATTTCATAACCTTAACATTTAAGGTTTAGTAAAAATGCAGGAACTTTTACATTTTTAGGAACTATTTGTGCTTGTTCTACATGCTCTCCCAGTATTTTTCATATTTAATTTTTTAATAATTTTTGCATCACGCAAGTTGTACATATTAATGTAGAAAGATCAGAAATTAGAGTACAGCAAAGACAGAGAGAAAAATAACAACTAATATTTGTAGAAACTTTTATAGACCTGCCTGGCTCTATTTTAAGTGTCTTTACATGTAATAATACCTTTAAATCTCTCAACAATTCTAGGAGGTTATTATTATTCCTAATTTATACATGTGAGAATCACAAAAGAGAGATGGTGAAAAACTTTCCCAGTGTTACAGAACTAAAAAAAAGACTGGCATCTGACTTTGTGTGTACTTAGCCTCATACCATATTATTCTTTTCACTTGAAAATATATGTGCATGTTAATAAATATGTTGCTTAATGGTGATTCCACATACATTCATATAAGCCCTGCACAAATTAGTCACTCAAGGAAGAATCAACACACATACTCATTCTCTCTCTCTTTCAATCTCTCTTTCTGTGGACTTGATAAACTGGACTACTTTGAAATTAGAAACTTTCACTCTGCTAAAGATAATGCCAAGAGTATAGAAGACAATTCACACACTGGGAGAAAATACTTGCAAAAGGTATATATGATAAATGTTTGTTGTCCAAAATATATGAAAAACTCTTAAAACTCAACAATAAGAAACTAAACAACTCAATTTTAAAAAATGGGCTAAAGAGCTTAACAGACACTTCACCAAGAAGATGTACAGGTTGCAAATAAGCCTATGAAAAGTTGCTCCATATTGTATGCCATCAGGGAAATACAAACTAAAATAAGATATCACTACACACCTATTAAAATGGCCTAAATCTGGGTCATTAACACCAAACATGTCATTATATATTTTTCCAGACTCATGAAATGTACAGCACCAAGAGTAAATCCTAATGTGCACTATTGACTTTGAGTGATAATGATTTGCTAATGCAGGTTATATTATATGTATTATAATCAACTATAACAAGTGTGCCACTCTGGTGGAGGATGTTGATAATGGAGGAGATTATGCATGTGTGGGGGCAAGGAGTATATGAGAAGTCTCTCAATTTCTCTCAATTTTGCTGTGAACATAAAATGGCTCTGAAAAAAAGAAAATCTAACTTTATTTATTTTTTATTTTATTTTTAGATTTTTATTTACTTGAGAGAGAGAGAGAGAGAGAGCAAGCACAAGTGGGAGGAGGGAAGAGAGAGGGAAAAGCAGACTTCCCCCTGAGCAGCGAGCCTGATGGGGGACTCAATCCCAGGATCTCCCATTCAGAGATAAACATCGCTTAGTTCTTCCTTTCTTTGAGATTAAGCAAACATTTTTAATAATAATTACTTTCCTCTATTAATTTATAGTAATAAAGTGTTCTTTCAATTGTTATCCAAGGGAGTTTCCCTGCTTGTGCCCTCTAGTAGAAAGTTGAATGCAAGTTGCCTTTTTTATAGTCTTAGAGAAAAAGTATCCAATTTTTCATCATTTCAAGTAATATTAACTGTAGGATTTTTTGGTAGATACTCTTTAACCAAATCTAGGAAGCCCTTTCTACTCCTAGTTTACTGAAGGTTTTTATCAGAAACTTATGTTGAATTTGTCTATTGGCTTTTCTACACTTATTGAGATGATCATATAGTTTTCTTCTTAGACTGTTGATATGGTGAGTTGCATTAATTGTTTTCCAAAATTTTTACTGTGATAAAATACACATAACATAGAACTTATTATCTTAAGCATGTCTAAATGTTCAGTAGCATTAACTACATTCATATCATTATGAAATTGTCTCCACCATCCATCTCCGGAACTCTTTTCATCTTGCAAAATTGAAACTGTATTCATCAAATAATAACTCCATTTCTCCTCCCAGCCCCTTCTAACCATCATTCTACTTTCTGTCTCTATGATTTTGACTGCTCTAAGTACCTCATATAAATGAAATCCCACTATACTTGTTTTTTTGTGACTGGCTTATTTCACTTAGCCTAATGTTCTTAAGGTCTACCCACGTGGTAGCATACTGCAGAGTTTCCTTTGTCTATAAGATTAAACAAGATTCTGGGGCACCTGGGTGGCTCAGTCGTTAAGCGTCTGCCTTCGGCTCAGGACGTGATCCCGGCATACTGGGATCGAGCCCCACATCAGGCTTCCTCCACTGGAAGCCTGCTTCTTCCTCTCCCACTCCCCCTGCTTGTGTTCCCTCTCTCGCTGGCTGTCTCTATCTCTGTCAAATGAATAAATAAAATCTTAAAAAAAAAAGATTAAATAAGATTCCATTGTGTGTGTGTATATATATATATATACACACACACATATATAAATAAGATTCCATTGTGTATATGTATATATATACACACACAAATGAATAAAATCTTAAAAAAATATTAAATGTTTCCATTGTGTATATATATATATACACACACACATATACACACACACATATATATACACACACACATATATATACACACACACATTGTGTATATATATATATACACACACATATACACACATATATGTATATATATATATATATATATACGCACACACACACGCCACATTCTGCTTATCCATTCATCCATAGATGCTTAGGTTGCTTCCAAATTTTAGCTATTGTGAATAAGGCTCCTATGAACATGGGTATACAAATAACTCTTCAAGACCCTGCTTTCAATTATTTTGACTATATACCCAGAAATGGAATTACTGGATCACATGATAATTTTATTTTATTTTTTAGCTTTAATTCCAATATAGTTAACATACAGGGTTATATTAATTTCGGGTGTACAATGTAGTGATGCCATATCTCACCCAGTGCTCATCACAACAAGTGCACTCCTTAATCCCCATCCTATTCCACCCATCTCCCCCACCCACCTCTAGTAACCATCGGTTTGTTCTTCATAGTTAAGAGTCTGTTTCTTGATTTCTCTCTCTCTCTTTTTCCTCTACTCGTTTGTTATGTTTCTTAAATCGCACATATGAACGAAATCATATAGTATTTGTTTTTCTCTGACTGACTTATTTTGCTTAGCATAATACTCTCTAGCTCCATCCATGTTATTGCAAATGGCAAGATTTCATCCATTTTTTGTAGTTGAATAATATTCTGCTGCAGATATACACCACATCTTCTTTATTCATTCATCTATCAGTGGACACTTGGGCTGCTTCCATAATTTGGCTATTGTAAATAATGCTGTTACAAACATAGGGGCACATGTATTCCTTTGAATTAGTGTTTTGTATTTTGGGGGTAAATACACAGTAGTGTGATTACTGAATCATAAGTTAGTTCTATTTTCAACTTTTTGAGGTACCTCTATACTGTTTTCCTTGGTAGCTGCACCAGTTTGCATTCCCACCAACAGTTCCAGTTTTCAGTGCCCACCAAGAAAGTTTTCCTTAATCTTAAAATCTGGGAGCAGTAATGTCCTGGTACCTAGGCAGAGATTGAACAAGTTAGAAAACTAAGAAATATATGATAGACATTTCTGAGAATAGAGTAGTGAGCCTAATAGAGAAATATAGAGGGCTGAGTAGGGTTGGGCGTTCATTTAAGATCAGAGATATGCATATACACAGCAATACCTTTTTTCTGGGCTGTGTGATTTACTTCCACCCTCCAAAATAGGTTAATGCAGTCTCTGAATTGTGCTAGTCAGTTGCCGCTCAAGGAAAGAGGAGAAAGGACAAAAAGAAACCTCTCGCTCTCCCTTTGGCTTTGGTATCTCTCTCTCACTCATACATACATATATCTCCCTAAGTTCTCAACTCAGCCCTTCCTTTAGGGAACTATTTTGGTTATTTTGATGACAGATAACTGCTAATTCACGTTGACTTTTCTGCATGACTTATTTTCCTCTCTAATATAATCTGCCATTTGCCTGTTATTTCTTTAAAATTAACTTTTCTGACAGGGGAAGTTATTCAACTTTTTTAAGTCTTGGTTTTCTCATTTGTGACAAAAGGGACCTTAGTGGGTTTTTTGTTTTGTTTTCTTTTGTTTTTCAGAATCCAATGAGATAATATAGCTGATCCTTGAACAACATGGGTTTGAACTGTGTGGTCCACTTACACATGGGTATTTTTTGATCAATGCATTACAGTACTATAATGTATTTTCCCTTCCTTATGATTTTCTTAATAACATTTTATTTTCTTTACCTTACTTTATTGTAAAATTATAGTATGTAATACATCTAACATACAAAATATGTGCTAACCAACTTTATGCTATCAGTAAGGCTTTCAGTCAACACAGTATTTTTTCAGTATCCCATTTTATCTCTATTAATGGCTATTTAGGTAAGACTCCTTTTTTACTATTTTTTAGGGTTTTCTTGAGGATTTATAAGCTTAGCACAATTTGCATTCAAATAATATTATAATATTTCATATATAAGGGGCTTACAAAAATATATTACCATTTCTCTCTCCTGCCCTTTGTGCTATTGTTTTCATACATTTTAGCTTTATCTTTGTTTTGAAGATCAAAATAAATTACTGATGTTTTTGCTTTGCTTTAGTCAATTAACTTTTGCACAAATATTTAAAATTATTTCTTATTCTTTTATGTACATCCCAATTTTCTTCTTGTATTACAAAAATTTTCCAATAAATTCTCCTGATACTGTGTTTTTCTGAAAAAAAAAATTTAACTTTGGTTTTGGACTATGTTTTCTCTGGATATACAATTCTAGGAGTCCATCACCCCCTGCCACCCATTTCAGCATTTTTAATGATGTTGTTTCTTTGTTTTCTGGTTTGCACAGTTTCTGAAGAAAAGTCTGCAGTCGTTCTTATCTTTGATCCTGTACATTTGATATGCCTTTTTTCACCTGGCTGCTCTCAGTTATTTTCTTTATTGTTAGTAGTTATCAATTTGATTATCTGGTCTGGCATGGAATTTGTGTATGTGTGTTCATTGAGTACCTTGGAAATGAGGTTTACAATTTTCACCTTCTTTTCAGACCTTATTTCCTCCTATATTTTTCCTTCCTCACACCTTTCTTTCTTCTAGGATTTTAATCAAATGTATGTTGCACCATTTGATGTTTCCCCCACACATCACTGGAAAACAACAAAAAAGTCGTAACCCAAATAATATTAATGTGGTGAAAAATTCAGGAGAAACCACAAGATATTCCCTGAAACCTCATGATGCTCCCTTTTAGTCTAAAATGCCTGCTGGGACCTGGCAATTCTTATGAATCTGACCTTTCTGTACCTCTTCATTTCTCTGAAACATACTCTTGTTTTCCTTTTTTCTTTTTTTTTTTAATATTTTATTTATTTATTTGACAGAGAGAGACAGTGAGAGAGGGAACACAAGCAGGGGAAGTGTGAGAGGGAGGAGTAGGTTTCCCACCAAGCAGGGAGCCCGATGCGGGGCTCAATCCCAGGACCCTGGGATCGTGACCTGAGCCTAAGGCAGACCCTTAATGGCAGAGCCAACCAAGTGCTGAGCCAACCAAGTGCCCCCATGCTCTTGTTTTCTATCTCATGTCATTTCCTCGGGGTTCTGCTGTGTGTTAATGAGTTTTAATAAGATGGAAAAATCCATGCTATTGTGTTTGGGTAGCAAATGATTTACCCAGGAAATATAACGCCTTAACCTAATTAAAATAGCTGTCTCCACTTTACCCAGGAAATATAACGCCTTAACCTAATTAAAATAGCTGTCTCCACAAAGCCCTCAACGGACAATGTTAATTGTAAGATTTTCAGGCATTGTGTCAGCTTCTTGGGGATCCATTTTTTATTGTGAGGGAATGTGCCATCCTTCAAGTTTTACTATCACTGATGAAAGATCGTTATGCTTCCACTCTGTAGCCTAAGCATCTAGTTAATTTACAACATTTTTCAGAAAGGGAAGAAAAGTTTATCATACACAATGTAATTTAATTTTTTTTTTAATTTGGGTCATATGGACTACTGGAATGTGAGGACAAAATAGTTAAAAATAAAACTCTTGAGTGGAGAGGCTTTTATTAAAACTTCATTTAATATTTATATTTTATTAAAACTGCCTTACACATTAAGACAAATTCCTTCATTTAGGAAATATCTTTTTATTTCTTTTGCATTTTTAAATTATTGATTAAAATATTTTGAATAGGTGAGACGTTTGCATGGTTCAAAATTAAAATTGAGAATTACTCTATCTTATAATCAGATATTCTAACCAAGGAAAAAATAGATTTTACCCAATAAATTAAAAAGCACATTAGGGAAAATGGAAACTTCTCACATGTAGAAATACCCAAAATAACAAAAACAAAATCAATAAAATCTCTGCTTTAAATTTTTAACATTGAACAATATCAGACTGAGTGGCTAAAATTTTTTTGTACACAAGCACATAGATACCCAGCTGGTGCCTGCATAAGAATGCCCTAGGAAACAATGAAAAATTATTACTAAAATTATTACTAAAATCTGAACTGTTAACAAGGAAAAAAAATCTCCAATAGGTAGATATACTTGTGCTATTCCAGAAAAGAGTTCTTCTGTCTTCCTCCTTTGGCTAAAGATTTTCATCAGTTACTCATTGTGGGGGGATTAGACATTTCTATCTAAATATCTGTAACAAGCATATACACATATATGTATGTATGTATGTTTGTGTGTGTGTATATATATTATATATGTATGTTTATGTCTACACACACACACACACACACACACATACATATGTATTTAAAGTTAGGGAAAAAATGACCTATTTGTTACAGAAAGATATTTGGACTTGTGGCTTTCACCTGTTACAAGCCCAAAATAAGGCTTTCCAGAAGGTGCTCTATTAAGACAAATTTCTTGCTGTATGAACCACAAATCATAAGTTGTTACATTATTGCAGCATGAGGTCAATGCTTATAAAATGCAGTAAAACACAAAGCATCTATCAATAGCTTATATTTCCATATAGAGAAGGCTATACAGAAGATCATAGAATCATAAAACCTTAAAGCTGAAAGGAACCTACCAACAACAGCTAAAATCAAATAACATTACCTATGTGACAGACACTGTTCTATATATTCCAAATATATCGATTTATTTGATCCTGATAATAATACTATAAGATGGGTACTATTATCATTCCTTTTAAGCAGAGATGGAAATTGAGACACAGAAAGTTTAAGTGAATTACCCAAGGTCACATAGCTTAACAGTTTGTGAGTTGAGATTTGAAACTGGCTCCAGAATCTGTGTTCTTAACCACTACAAGTCTGAAGAACATTCCCAAGTAAATGAAGGTAGACAGTATTATAGTGGGGGTAAAAATTTTGGGTTGGAATCCCATGCAAAATTTATGACCAATGGAAGGAATTTATCATCTATATTTTTAGTTTTTTGATTATTGCAATGTGACTGGACTTAAGAAAAAATGAATTTGGCTGTCCTTCTTGATTAGCCTAAGCAATTATACACTTTTCCTTTATCTCAAAAAAAAGAAAAAGAAAAAGCCCTACAAAAGCCTATTAACTCAATATGGATAATAGGGCTCATTTTTTAACGGAAATATAAAGGTTTGAGCTTGCCACTCTTAATCCTCAATGAATGTTTAAAACTTAAGACTATTTTCACTTAATACAAAATGATTTTATTAGAAATAATTGAAGTAATTACTCCCAAATTGATCTATGCTTCCCACTGCTTGAGATTTCTAACTTTTTCTTTTGAGCTTTCAATGTTTCAAATTCAAAGTGCTTTGATACTTTTGTAAAAAGATGCTTTTAAAAATACATACTGTCAAAGTGTTACCAGTTTTTGTAAAACTCAGTTACATCAGGCAGTGTACATATTAAAATGTTGAATGACTCATCTTAGATTCCCTATGTTGCTTGTATGACCTACACCACCGTCATAAATGGTTTTAAAGAACAAGAGATTGTCACTACTTTTAGTAAGATGACCTTGGGTGAATAAGTGAATTAAATGCTCTGTTTTTTTTTTATTTATTCCTAAACTAAAGAAAATCTCTCTCCCCCTCTCCCTCTCTTTCCCTCTCTCTCCTTCTCTTTCTCTCTCTCTGTCTCTTTTTCCTTCTCTCTTCACTTGAGAATCCCAATATGCATGATCTCTGGGGGACTAAGTGATGTTAGAATCTCAAAAAAAAAAAAAAAAAAAAAGGTCTCAACCACTGCTGCATAGATGTTACCTAGAATTCGGGAAACATAAAACAAGAATTGGAAATTAGGGACTTCAGGGTGGCTCCGTAGGTTAAGCGTCAGCCTTGCCTCAGGTCGTGCCACTGCATGGAGCCCCCCCCTCTTGTGCCTTCTGTTTCTCTCTGAAATAAATAAAATCTTAAAAAAAAAAGAAATGGAAATTAGTTTCTGAAACTAAACAAATGGAAGAGCTTCTTTCTAAATAAGATTATTATTTCTTCCAGTGTTGCTTTAAAGTGCTTGGTAAATTTTAACCAGCCTCTTATTTTGAAAGAAGCTTTGTGATGTTCAAGGACAAAAACTGTGTTATTTTATAATTTACAATGTGTCTATAAACATATAGTTTTCTTATATTGGTCTATATGTATGAATCGCACTAGCTATATGTGGCAGTCTCCTACTTGCCCCCCTAAATACCCAGTAAGTGAAGGCAATCTGCTACAAAACCACTTGAGAGGGGTGCTGTGCAACAGGAAGCAGCTGGCTGCTGGGTGCTTCTGGCCACTGCACAGTGTAGGACCTAGCCCATGAGTGCTACAGAAGCAAGGTTCTGGAGAAGACCACACATACTTCAGTAGCCCAGAACCAGCAAGGAAACCATTTTCCTCCTGTGATTTCTCTCCACTACCATTTACTGACAAAGTTTCAGTGACAGCTGGCAAAACAAGCATATTTAAAGGGTCCATATACATTTTCGCAGAGCAGTCAACAGGAATGAATTTGGAGTGGAGAGCCAATAAATTGGTAACTTTCACATCTATCTCTGTATATTAGATATGTGAAAGCAAATAATCTACCTTTAATTTTAACTCACTGAAAAACACTACAAAGAGAAAGCTACACACCACCTAGAAATATGGACTTTGAACTGGATATAGTAGCTTCATGAGTTTTGGGGTCATTTTTCTTGTTACCGTTGGTCTATACGTGGGAAAAACAATCTACATAAATATTCAAGCTCGAAAGGGTTGGACGGTGGTAGTGATTGCCCTCAGATCCATCCTCCTTTTCTTCCAGAATACAATGATTCTTAGCTGGGCACACAGCTGCCCAGAATAGTTTATTTTCCAACCTCTGTAGCAATCATGCATTGCTAATAGCAGCTCATTTGTCAGACACAGTTCTGACAATTGAGCTGAAGAAAGAAGTATATAACAGCTTTCAAGAATCCCCTTTAAGGAATAGTGCAAATGATCCCTTTTCCCTCTTCTTTTTGGTTCCATCCACCATCATTCTTCTTGGGTTGTAGGTTTCTTCATCTTGGACTGGAGAGCAAGGCTCTGTACAGTGGAGTATGAAGATAGGTACCTTAGTCTCTGACACTTGTGGCATACCATGCTGGCCCTGGAGTATTTATCTTTTTTTGTGCATGAGAAAAGTTATATTTCTACATTACCCAAGCCACTGTTATTTTGGGTTTTTTTTTTTTAAAGATTTTATTTATTTGACAGAGATAGAGACAGCCAGCGAGAGAGGGAACACAAGCAGGGGGAGTGGGAGAGGAAGAAGCAGGCTCATAGCAGAGGAGCCTGATGTGGGGCTCGATCCCATAACGCCGGGATCANGCCAGGATCACGCCCTGAGCCGAAGGCAGATGCTTAACCGCTGTGCCACCCAGGCGCCCCTATTTTGGGGTTTTTGTTACCATAATTGGAAATTAAACATAATATATTCTGTCTTTAAATAATACCTATCACTCTTAATTATCTACAGATAAACTACCCTGCTATAATTCTGATTTCTCACCATTGTTCATAATGTCCTTTTGATCAATTAGATCATAAATAATAACCTTTCTGGCAGGAAGTAGTTAATAAATTGAAAGGTCTATCAGAATCTATTATCTGTATCTATCTATCTACCTAAGTGAGGCATATTAAAAATATAAATAAAGAATTTGAGGATTTGGGGCTATTGTGCATTATCCAGGCCAGACATATTCTTATTACCATTAATAGTAGAAAGTTGGCTATAAAGTATATTTCTATATGAAAATCCAAATATTTAATGGAAGATATATATTTTCATAAAATTCATGTGATTGGGTTTGATTCATTTCCTTGTGCCAGAGATGGAGAAATTAGTAGAAGAGATGGGAGATTGAATCAGTTTTCTAATTCCCCTTTCCTATCTCATTAACATGGAGAACATTACCACCTCAAAATAATACAAACATACAAACAGCCACAACAGAGAGATAGGTAAAAATTTGTGTCTAATGCTTCCTGAATTAATATGAATAGATAAAAAAGAGATAAATGATTGTAGATGACCTTAAACTTTGATGAGAATTATTAAAAAATGCTAACAAGGACAGTTTTGAAATATGATATAGCTCATATTTCATCTTAGCTAAGCACCGAAATTTAGTTCATATGTGAAAAAGAAGAAAGAAATGGAGAAAATATATAACCTGTTTATTTCAAAAAGTAAACTCCAAAGATTAAAAATGGAAGAAAAATAACAGTCTATAAATATGGATAGTTAAAACGTTTGCATATTAATGGATGATTACATAAAGAGGCAATAAAATGGAATTGAGAAAATCATGAAACTATGTTCTTTAACCAGGATCTAAATTTTTGTCATAATGTCTGTTAGAGACTGAATTGTGTTCCCCCAACCCCAAAATTCATAGGTTGAAGCATTAACTCTCTATGTGATTATATTTGGAGATAAGGGCTCTAAGGAGATAATTAAGGTTAAATGAGGTCATAGGAGTAAAGCTCTATTTCAGTAGAATTATAGGAAGTCCTTATAAGGAAAGGAAGAGATACCAAGAGCATGTGTGCAGAAAGAAAAGACGCTGTAAAGATACAGTGGGAAGGCAAAGAGAGGAAAAATCCAAATCTCTCCTCCAGAGAATCCAAACCTGCCAACTTCTTGATCTGGGACTTCCTGTATTGTGAGAAAATAAATTTCTCTTGTAAGCAGCCCTAGGTGACTAATGTAATCTTAAAACATGGTCAAGAAAGCAATAAAATGAATGCAATTAATGAGCACCTACCATGTGCATTGGCCCTAATTCTAGGTTTTTTTAGGCTAACTCTTACCTTTAGATAGTCCTCTATATAGTTGAACTGTTTTTGACTATGTCTGATGTCTCTTTGACTTTCCTCAAATCTCCCATTCTTTTAGTAATAATAAAAAAATGTGTAGTTTTTAAATTTTTTTTGTGACGGGTCCCAAGCCCTTGACTACAATCAAGAAGTTTATTAGCAATGATTATAAATATCCAGGGAAAGTATAAGCACTTGCATTAATAACACAAATGCCAGCATGAACCACACATTCATAGAAAAGTTTAGTGTCAACAAAGATGGCAAACTCATCAACTAACTTTCCAAAGGTACAGTTAACTTAAGATATTGTTTTATAGTTATATTCTCTAATCATTTTACATTTTCCTTGAATGTGTTCCTAGCCCAAGGGACTTAAAGGGAAAATTATTTAGAATAATTGCAAGGTAACAAAATATCACAAGAGAGACATCAGGTTCAATGTTGGAGAGGATGTGGAGAAAGGGGAACCCTCTTACACTGTTGGTGGGAATGCAAGTTGGTACAGCCACTTTGGAAAACAGTGTGGAGTTCCCTCAAAAAGTTAAAAATAGAGCTACCCTATGATCTAGCAATTGCACTACTGGATATTTACCCCGAAGATACAGACGTAATGAAGAAAAGGGCCACATGCACCCCAATGTTCATAGCAACATTGTCCACAATAGTTAAATTGTGGAAGGAGCTGAGATGCCCTTCAACAGATGAATGGATAAAGAAGATGTGGTCCATATATACAATGGAATATTACTCAGCCAACAGAAATAACGATTACCCAACATTTGCAGCAACATGGACGGGACTGGAGGAGATTATGCTAAGTGATAAGTCAAGCAGAGAAAGACAATTATCATATGGTTTCACTCATTTGTGGAACATAAGGAATAGCAGGGAGATCGGTAGGAAAAGGAAGGGAAGAATGAAGGTGGGGTAAACAGAAGGGGGAATGAACCATGAGAGACAATGGACCCTGGGAAACAAACTGAGGGCTTCAGAGGGGAGGGGGGTGGGTCATTGGGATAGGCCGGTGATGGGTATTAAGGAGGCACGTATTACATGGAGCACTGGGTGTTATATGCAAACAATGAATCATGGAACATTGCATCAAAAACTAATGATGTACTGTATGGTGACTAACATAACATAATAAGAAATTTTAAAAAAACTGATCCTTTTATATCATTTAAAAATTTTGTATATTCACAGAACCATGTTAGATAATGATAATAACCCTGACTTGTAACAATTCTATGAGTTTAGATGATCAGTTTTATTAAGTTCAACTTCAACAAACAGAATAGAATAAAAATTATCCAAAATAAATTTTAGTACACAGAAGGGACATTGTTCAAAATGACTTGGTATGTAAGTGGACCTAAAACATCATACTATTTTTGAATCAGGACAACATACCAATTAGTTCTGTGGCCTTGCTGAAATCACTTAGCCACCAGGGTCTTAATTTCCTCAAATGTGAAAACAGTGAGGTAAGACCAAAGAGTTACTATGGTGGATTAGTGCAGAAATGGCCTCCAATTTGTTTCAGCACCCCCGTATCCATGTCCTTGGGTACTTTTTCCTACATTGATTTTGAGTTTAACCATGTACTTTGCTTTGGCTGATGGGACAGTGGCAAATGTGATACAAGCAGATTTGAACAATGCTTGCACATTTGGGCTTGTCCCTTCTTACTGTACTTGGAACCTTGACATGTGAACAAGCCCAAGCTAGACTACTGGAGAATAAGAGACATGTCAGCAGCCACACTCACACTCTCAGACCAACTTCTAACTAACTGCAAGCACATGGGTGAGCCCAAATGAGATCAGCCAAGTCCAGCTCAAATTAGAACTTTCCAGCAGAATTCTGGTTAAATAAATGAATGTTGTGAAACCATTAAGTTTTGAGTTGTTTATTATACTGACATGTAATGATACAGTTTTCTAAAGTCTTCTTTAGTTCTGAAATATTATGATTCTTCAATTTCATGTTATAAAATTGCAGAAGCACAGTCTTTGAAGACAGAGAAACTATCCAAGTATTTTTATTTGGACAAACCTCTGAGCCTCAGTTTTCTACTCTCATATACATAGGTTGGCTTTCCACCTGGTTGGCCAGGGACAGTCTTAGTTTCTCCTTGTTGTCTTAATGTAATTCTTAATAGCATGTCCTCCTTCAAAAGTATTTCAGTTGAGTCAATAAATTACATGGTGATCTTAAAATATATTTCCTAGGTTTGGCGTAAGGAAAAATGAGATTAAAAATAATGGTAATTATTATCACTATTATCAAATTATTTTTGATAAGCAATCCATAGCTTTATTGGGCACAAAATATGCAAAGCTCTGCTGCAAGAGTTATGGAGATACAAAGATCAACAAAACAGTGTCCATGACTTAAAACGTCTACAACCTACCATTGCTATGGATGGAATTGTGTACCACAAAATTTGTATGTTGAAGCCAATGAAACCATATTTAGAGAGGGGGTCTTTGGGAAATAATTGGGTTTAGAAGCTTTCATGAGGTGGACCCCTAATGATGGGATTAGTATTTCTATAAGAAGAGA
Source organism: Ailuropoda melanoleuca (assembly GCF_002007445.2). Classification (NCBI taxonomy): domain Eukaryota; kingdom Metazoa; phylum Chordata; class Mammalia; order Carnivora; family Ursidae; genus Ailuropoda; species Ailuropoda melanoleuca. The sequence continues at coordinate 89,365,649 of NC_048218.1, forward strand.
TATGAGATTTTCTCTCTCCCTACCATCTGAAGACACAGTAAGAAGCTGGCCATTTACAAGCCAGGAAGAAGGCTCTTACTAGAAACCAATCATGCTCACCCCCTTGATCTTGATTCAAAGCCTCCAGAGCTGTGAGAAAATGAATTTTTGTTGTTTAAGACACCCAGTCTATGGTATTTTGTTATGGTAGCCTAAGCTAAGTTGATCTTATATTTCCTCTAAAATATGTAAATTTCAGAAAGTCAAACATCCAATAGGTATGAAATATCTTGTATAGTGAACCTGTACATTTAAACTTATTTACGTGTTGTGTAAATATAGTAGTTTATGGGGAAGATTTTGAAGCCAAGTTGCTTGTGGTCAACTTTATATGAACACTGTGACCTTCAGCAAGACACTTAGCCCTCTGTACTTCAGGTTTTTCATCTTGAGAATTGGATGATAGTAATAACACTTAATTCATCACATTTTTAGGTAACTAATTTTGTGTATATAATCATATTTTATATATAGAAAACAATATTTAGCAATTAGTGCTATGTAAGTATGTGATATTATTATAGGTAAAATAGTAAAAGTGCCTTACTTTTTTCCCGTATTGACAACAAAATTCATGAATAAAATCTTGAGAATGATATATTTATATGCTGTATTACTTACATATGAACTACCTTTGAACTACAGTAGAGTCAAAACTTGGAGCTTACGCTCATTAAGCGAAATATTAGGTCCTGACACTATTTAAAAATCTCTCACTTTTCTGAGTCACTATAGTTGATTTCATCTAAATTTAATGCAACTATGACATATTTGTACCTGTGTTGTCAAAACAAAGCAATATTTTATTTAAATGGTGAGTGTTGTCATTAGTTGCTATTAAGTGATTACAATAATATACACTGAGGTTAAAATGCTGGAAATGTTAAGATTATATTTAGTCTATTGTTTTACAAGTGAATTTAAATGTCTTTGGAGTTGCCAAAAGTACTTATCTAGGACTGGAACCATTCTTACTGGTTAAATGAGTAAATCACTAGTTTAAGAGAAAATGTGTGAGTATAACACATGATTGGGTATTTCAGAGATGCCTTCTAAATGTATCATACACAGGGATATAGATATGTGCTTTAAGACTGTTAATAGTACTCTTCATTATATGTGACTTTAAGGAAAGATATTATATGTTTGTGACATATCATAGAAAACTTCTCTTGCATTTAACTATTATTTCTTTTTTTTTTTTAAAGATTTTTATTTTTAANAAGATATTATATGTTTGTGACATATCATAGAAAACTTCTCTTGCATTTAACTATTATTTCTTTTTTTTTTTTAAAGATTTTTATTTTTATTTTTTTTTTTTATTTGACAGAGATAGAGACAGCCAGCGAGAGAGGGAACAGGGAGAGTGGGAGAGGAAGAAGCAGGCTCACAACAGAGGAGCCCGATGTGGCTCGATCCCATAACGCTGGGATCACGCCCTGAGCCGAAGGCAGACGCTTAACCGCTGCGCCACCCAGGCGCCCCAACTATTATTTCTAATTTTTAACTTTGTCTCTGTAAATATGTGATCTTTACCAAGTCTTTTCTCAGATCTGGCCTTCCCACTAATGACTAATGTGTTCTTTTCTCTTGCCAACTGCTATTGATTCCAGTGGGTCAGGGCAAATACATGATTTGAATTGTGCTTTATGTTTAATGGCTCTGGTATTTCTGAGCCAATATAGGCATGGTTTCAGACAACTGTATTTGCTGAAATTACCTGACAAATCCTGGGAGGACCACAATCACCAAAAATGATTTCTTTCACTTGATTATTCCACTGATTTTAAGAATATTAATTTTATTCTGGTTGTACATATAAAGACCAAATCAGCATACATAAATATGATATAACTATTCTTAGTTTGGGATGTTCAAAATTAACAGCGCAAACAAAAGAGAATGTGTATAGGATTTGAATAAGAGCTCTTTAATTATAAGGAAAGAGCAAAAATAAATTTAAAAAATGACATACTTTCATCCAGGTATGATGCAGAATGAGAAAGAACTAGTACCAAAACTTCAAAGTTACATTTTCCCCCATAATAGTGACTATTTGGGGGGCTGTATTTATATGTCTTAAAGCACAGAAAGTAAATGAAATGAAGTTTCCCCAAAATTAGCACTTGATAGAAATGTCAAAGAAGCTATAATTTTAGTCCAAACTAGGCATATATACCTAGCTAAAGGTACTCTTTCAAAAGCATACCCTTTTTATTTGTATTTCAGTGACCTTATTTTAGCTTTTCTTTGAAATTTTCTAACCCACCACAGAGGATAAAAGTGGAAAAAAAACTACAAATACAAAGTGAATTATTGTTTCTGTGCCTCCAACCTTAAATATGGGCACAATAACTTGTATATGAAAGTGGGAAAGATTACTTGATAGTCACAAATTGCCTGTTGAATAGCAATTTCTGGCAAATTTTTGCTTGAGCACCTAACAAGTGGAGGATAAGAGTTGTGCCTTAGGAATTGTAAGTAGTACGAAGGTTGAAGGTTTTAGTAAACAGTAAGCACCATGCATGGCAGCAATAAACATGGTCACCAAAAGTCTAATAGTATTCAGGCTATCCTAAGAGGACCAGCAAAATAACAATTCCTTTCTACTTTGTTCTAGACAATTGTGATCAGGTACAGATGTCACACTTAACATAATATACACCAACAGCAGTGACCAGAGGAGAGAGACAAAGGTGGTGAAAAAAAATCAAAACAATATGCAGTTGAAAGATCTATAGATTCCAGACAGACGTGGAGAAGGAAAGACTCAACAGTTACCATGTAGGGGTCAGATAGCCATCATGCAAACACCTGAAGAGAAGCGGCCACCCAAATTTGCCAGAGAGAGATTTTGTTTAATAATAAGAACTTTCCAATAGATCAGACTCTCCAAAGAAAGAATGGACCACCTCAAAAGGTAATATGTTCCCATTCACTGAAGTATTGATTCAGGCCACACAGATATTTAACCGAAATGCTGTAGACTAAGTAATATAAGAGTAAATGAGCTATATAATGTTTAACGTTCCTTCCAAGCCTAAGAGGCCTTGATTCCAGGATGCTCAAATATACAATTAGCTAAGAGAAAGTAAAGACTATTTGTTTTTATAATGAGGAGTGTGAGTAACCGTGAAAAAGAATCCATTTAACACAGAACTCGAAAAATTTCAATATCATAAATTTTGTAGGCAAATTTTTTCGAGAGTGATAGAGGTCTAAAAGGTAGATATAAATTTACCTGACTAAAAATGTCCTTGTTTTCCTATCTGAGATTTATTTACAAGGGAACTCAAAGATTTAAAGGTGAAATAAGAAAAAGTAAGAGCAAACAAACAAAATTTAATGTGGGCATGAGGTAGTATTTCCAAGAGATATAAAGATTTTTGTTTTCAGTGTGCAGGTCATGTATACGAAGAAAAAGAAATGTATGGCTTTTTTTGGGGGGGGGGAAGGGAAAGCAGAATGCTCATAGAATACTAAAGTCTTTTATAACATCCTCTATCTGTACGTGCCTAGGATCTCATGAACTGCTTCTGTTCTCATAGCTCCCCTACTCAAACTGCCTAGCCTCAGCATATTTTCAAACACACCTCCTTCAGTATGCAGCTATTGTTAGCCCTGGTCTCCTGATAAGGATGGATTTAATCTCTGAGCTGCAACCTCTCAGACTACATGGTCTCTACCTTTCACTCATTATTTCTTTATGGCAACTCATTTTAGATTCCAAAGAGATGGGAATTGTGACCCTTCTTATCTATATATTCCAGAAGGTGAATACGGTTGCTGCAATGCAATTTTAAAATATTCCAAAAGGATATAATTCAATAAAAATTTATTTCCAGTCTTACTTCTCATACATGTCCATATTACACTGAAGAAAATCAATTTTGAATAATTTTGGTAGCTTTATGAAAGCTTCTTAGAAATTGTCCAAAAATGGTTCAAATTCACTGGACCCTAAGGGCCATCCTCATAGTGTTCATAAGATGCATACAAAAATCCCATTCCCTTGGATAAGAGTAGAAGACATGCCTTAGAACATTTACTGAATATTAAGTTTTTTATGCTAAGAATTCATCCTTTTCACATTTAATAATCATCAAACACCATTTCACTCAAGTGTTCAAATATGCCACTGGATCTATGAATAGACTCAATTTTTGTTTTGTTGGATCAACACACATGAATGGAAACCAGAAAAGCATAATACTAATATGTGCAGCTTAAGTAATTAACATTTAACCATATTCAGAACTGACCCAGAAATATGGAATCACTGAATCTTGTCCTTTCTGAGACTGAAGAGCCTACCATGTATAATCTGAGATCCAAGGTAAGAGTCCTTTCTACAGCATTCCTGACCAAGGGTGATCCCAGCTAAGGTTGAATGACTTTCTCCAATGTGCCATGGATACATTTATTTGCCTACCTTAGGAGGTATATTCTGAAGCAAGCTCATGCTGACACACTCATAGGGTGTAACTCTACTCAACAACTGTAAAGTTTGATGGAGATATCACCAAGCTACTTTCATAGATGAGAGATCCTGTGAGTAATAGCTATCAACATTTCCAGGTTGAAATCATCTCTTTTATTCTTTCTGACGCATAACCCTACAGTTTCATTCAAACACTTGACAAGCGACTTGTGTATTTAAAAAGAAAACTTTTTGGGGGGATAAATTTTCCATGATTATGTCAGGAACAACTTACAGATATAGGTGTTTAGGAAAGTTTCTTCAACAGCATAATTGGAATTAGGAATATTTCTTCAACAATATAAAGCATTGGCAAATCAGATACGTCAGAAAATGCTTACATAAAATAATAAAGACTGCTAAAACCAAGGCTGAAACAAATGGAATTTAAGAGAGTATAGTCAAAGAAAGAATTAGTGAACACATAGTTCTTTCTTGTATTCTTATATTCAATAGACACCCAGAAAGGAATGTCCTCGGAATATATTAGTTTAACTCCCTAAAGATTACCTTCGGTTAATTACTTCTATGTGATATGCTCGTCATTTTAAGCAAAATGTAAGAATTTACTACTTAAAGTGTTTTTATTTATCTTCTATAGGTAACATGTATAATTGTCTAGTAAAATGCCAGCTACATAGTAATGTTTGATAACAGTAAATAAAATGGGGAAGGATTGAACTGCCATCATAGTGTTGGCTAATAATTCGCTCCAGGTGGACTAAATAACTAAATCCTCCAAATTTTTATAGGAATTTCTTTCAGTCAGGCATTCACATCTTCTGCATATACAGTTAATCATTCATATTTAAGTTCATAGTTGTTTCTATTTTCAATTTTATACCATTTATTTTGGCAAAGTATTCCAGCCTCCTGGAATAATTTTAAATCATAATCCTTAATTACTGAATTTACTATACTTTCTAGTGTATAAGAAGTTCCATCCTTTCATTCAGACATTGCTGACAATAGTGACTTGTTCAGGGCCAAGGACAAAATGCTATGATACTCAATAAATACCTTTTCAAGGGCAAAGATTTGTTCTTTAGGGAGAATGACAGCACAGTGATTTAATTCTATTCATGCTTAGAGCAAATGTGGCCATTCAGCATAATTTCTTAATTATGATAAAAATGAAAATGTAAAGGAAATTATTTCAGACCAAAGTAAAGGCATATAGAATGAAGATACTGTGTAATGTACTTTATGTCCATGAGAGATTTGGATCTTTTATATTAATCACATTTAATTCTTTGAACATCTCACCTACATCATTTAAAGTCATAATTAGCACTAAATAGCAAGAGAGGATCACCAACTTGGAGGTCATGGAATGAAGCCAGAGTATTGACATTGGAGTCTACTAATATTATTTGCTTCATCAAACTCCACAAGTTTGATGGGTGCTAAGGATGGACATTCAGGCAGTAGCTATATGATGAAATGAAGTGGAGTCAGTGTGCAGTAGAAACATTTAAAATGCACAGGCGGCTTGGGATATGGCAAGTACAAGTGAAATGGTACATTTTGAGCAAGATGGTGAGACTACAAGGGCAGAGAAAGAATGGCAATATCCAAAGGTGTCTGCAAAGAAGTAGTGACTCCAGTTATAAACAAATATGCAGCCTCAATGTTAAGGAAGAAATCACAACCTTTTAAGTCATGGTCACAGACGGCAGCTGTCTGTGCTTATATCTACAAAGAGGAGGAAGAGATCTTGAAAACACAAGATTAACATTCCTACTTGTAATATTTGAAAATACGTAATTATGACCATTATTAAAAACACGAAGAACAAAACAAAAGAGCATTTTTCTGTGTCTATGTCTGGTGGTATCTAGAATACCTCATCCTTATATATCATCAATATGGTGTAGATTGTGTAACATTTCAAATTTTTTTTTTCATATTGCATACGTTTTAATTATGGAAGGTAGTGGGAAACTATCAGAAAGCACCAGCTCTTAATTAACATGGCAGCGTCAACCCACAATGAGGTTTACATTTAACTCCCTCTATGTGCAGGAGGGGCCAGGATTAAGTCAGGCAGCATGAAAAGGGATCACCAGGTGGCATAGTGCTGTGAGAGGCACTTGGCAGAGTGGAAGGTCTGAGCTTTGGAATCAGAAAAGACAGACTGGGGTGCCTGGGTGGCTCCGTCGGTTAAGCAACTGACTCTTTATTTCAACTCAGGTCATGATCTCAGGGTTGTGGGATAGAGTCCCGTGTTGGGCTGTAGGCTGGGCATGGAGGCTGCTTAAGATTGTCTCTCTCCCTCTCCTTCTACCCCTTCCCCCACCCAAGGAGAGAAGAAAGAAAGAAAAAGAAAAGAAAAAACTTAGACTGGATCCCTGAACTGCCCCTCACTTTGGGCAGTCACTTAACTTCTCTGAGACTCAGTTTTCCTACATATACAATGAAGATAATAATACCTGAGATTCCTGTGAAAAGTACTGAGAAAATATAATGTACACTAAGAGTAGTGGTAGCCACAATCATCATTTCCCTAGATATATTATACCTGTTGCATTTGTTTGGACAAGAAACATCACCAAAATAAAGATACAAGAATCATTTATGTGAGGATACACAAAGTAGATTAGGTAATTCCTGTACTCTATAGGACTTTATTTTAGTCTGAAAGACTTGACCTCAAAGAATTTCATCTGAAATAACTGGGGGTTTGCCTATAATTTCAGACTGAATCAGAAACATAATAAACGGATAGAGCTCATGTAGACAGCGCACCTTAGTGGTTGGTAAAAAATCAAGGTACAAAAACGCTAGAAAGTGTTTTGGCAGTATCTACTATAGTAAAGCTAAAGATATAACCTATGACCCAGCAATTTCACTCCTAGGTCTATAGTGAATAAATGCATATACATGTTGACCAAAAGACACGTTGTAGAATATTCATAAGAGCACTATTCACAACAACTGCAAATTGAAACTACACAAAAGATCATCAACAGTTGGATAGTTAAATTGTGATATATTTGTACAAAGGAAAACCATTTAACAATAAGAACAAATGGCATACAATTAGAAGTAATAATGTGGATGACTCTCACAATCCTAATGTTAAGCAAAAGAAGATGAACACAGAAGAATACACACTATGTGACCCTAAAGTATAAAAACAAAAGAAACTAAAATGTGTTGTTAGAAATCAGGATAGTGGTTATCCTTGGGAGGTAATGGTGGGAAGAGGGTGCATAGTGACTAGATGGAAGTAAAGTGAGGTTTATATGGGGCTGGAAATTTCCTATTGTTTGATCTGTGTACAGTTACACAGATTATGAAGTTTGAGAAAATTCATCAAGCTCTATACTTATATGTGCACAAAGAAATTAAGGTGGGCTAATAATCAGTGCTTGATTTTAGCATATTCTTTGTTCCTTTACCCCATAGTTTTCAGAATACATAAGCATACCAGCAAGAGTGTTCCCAGAAAGCTTTTGACCAGAACAAGTTTTAGTGTGTGTTACTCAGGTCCTGAATAAATGCCAGAAAACACATTGTTTAGAGACATTATTAAAATTCATGCAATTTGAATGTTAATGTTTTAGGCATAACCTTATGCTAGTGGAAAAATGCTCTATTTGCTATTTGTTTCCAATATGCAAATATAAAATTTACATAACTGTATCCTAATATTTTGCTTATAAAAAGTTGAATTAGTATAAGAAAAGTCTTTTATATCTCCATTGCATATTTGTATTCAATATTACCATTTGCCCCTTCAACTCATTTCTGTACATAATAAGTATATTGCCACCTATTGGTGACTCCACCTGTAAATGTGTATCATGTGAAACTTTGGAAAGATAAATATTGTAAACAAGTATTACTTTACAACTCATATACATTGACATATAAAATCACATTCGTATTTTAATATTAGTCCTGTGAATTTTTTCTTTAATGAAATGCTACTTTACATATTTTAACTCTATATATTTGAAATATTACTTTATATAAATGGTTTTTATTTATTGAGATGACTTAGTCCTCATTTGGAAAGTACAATCTTCTGTTATCCATGTCTGCTGAGCTAAAAATGATACTGGTTTTAAAAAGTTTAGCAGAACTTGGGTGTATGCAGTCCTTTGTTGATATGATAAAACTCTGACCTTGTTCAAACATTTTCTTTCTACTTTTTGGAAAGTGTTTATTTTTATTTATAATAAAACAAAATTAAAGTTAAATATTTATTTTTATTAAATCAAATGTACTTAGTTTCCTTTGTGAAAGACAACCCCCCTAAAGCTCCCTAAAATTACTTGTTCTTATGATTTCCTTCAGGTGGTATTTCGACTTCAGTTTGCAAAGGAATACGTGAACTTCCATAATGGATTACTTTCCTTGAGTAATGAACATGTCACATGTACTTTTAGTTCTACGAATTTCCTCTAAAGCCAGGACTCCGAAGAGATGTTATTTTGGCCTAAAAACAGCATGCATAAACTTAGCATGTTTAGGGTTCCCTGAACCTTCTCTTCCATTGTCTGCTGCTCTCCTGTGCCTTGTGGAGAAAACACCCATGCTGTGACAAAGCCTCCCTTCCAAAGAAGAATCTTAGGGAAAGTCTCTCAAAGGAAGGAAACGTCCTTTTTGTAATTCTCCAGATTATCTTATGGTATCACATATTTTTATGGGTCGTTGATTTTTGGTGTTCCCTGACTGCCTTGTCTTCACCCATTTCCTACTCTGGAATATACCCTTGGTGTATATATGGTGGTGATATATTGATCGACTCCCCTCTTTCTCCTCTCTATGCATGTCCCTGTCAGCTGCTGGTGACAAGGGAAGGGTATAAAGGTGATGAAGAGGCAGTTTCTACCCTCAAAAAGCTTACAATTTAATGGCCAGGACCGCCTTTTTTTGAGATTAAGAGAATCAACAGCAAGAGGCTATAAAAACTGATCGAATGAATATATTTTCCTGTCATTGACAAGAGTTAATTAATGCTGTTAGAGCTAACAATTTCCTCCAAAAACAAGGCTCAAATGTGTGGTTGTTCTATTTTCCAAATTTCACATTTGCTCATAACTCATTATTGAAGAATAAAGCCACTATGGCCTCTCTATAATGGGAGTTTGGATTGCAATCTTTAAATCTAATAGCCATCTCACAGGATAAAGAAATCAGAAAAGTCAGAGAGCAGATGAAGACTATATTTGAAGGGGGCAGAGGGCTCTTCAAGTGCTTCTGAAATCACCCCTGTAGGCACCTCATGTCAGCCAAACAGTCTATAGCTAGAAATAATATTAACAATGTAAAATGGTATTCCTGAATATTAGATCTAGATTCGCATTAATGCAAAATACATATATAGAAATGCTATTATTTCAACTGCAAATTAATTTATAAGAGTGGTTCAGAATGTTAAATACCTTTACAGAAGAAAAGTATTTTTTTCCTACTCTCTGCGGGAGTATTTTATATCTGTAGTCAAGTTGTTGTTGCCGAGATACCTTGGCTTCCTGGTGATTTATAAAAGCAGGAAAAATCTGTGAGCATTATTGGCATTGCGTGCATGCTGTCTCCAGTTACGTGCCCCTACTGTTCAGGCCAATGTTCCCAAAATTCAGCCATGGTAGGCTAATGTTTCTCTAGCCACAATTATGTAAGGGTAATAATTACAATGAATGAAGTGCTATGTAAGATGGAATAACTTTACTAAGTTATAAACGTGAACATCTACCAAATACATAGGTAAGACACTTACATAAAGTTATCAAAAATGTATTATAATTAAAACAAATGTATTCACTTAGGCAATATTTATTTATCATCTATTGTTTGTCCTATTTTAAGTTTTTGGTAAAAATAGGAAATTTTTCCCGTCCTTAAAGGACTGAGTCCCAAAAGCACGACAGACATACACAAATACACACTGTGGTAAGGGTGGAGTAGAATATACCGCCTACTGAGGGAAACAAAAGAAAAAATGAACTTTTGGGACTTCATCAAGATAAAAGTTTCTGCACAGCAAAGGAAACAGTCATTAAAGTGACCCACAGAATGGGAGAAGATAATTTGCAAATGACACTACAGATAAAAGGCTGGTATCCAAGATCTATAAAGAACTTCTCAAACTCAATACACAAGAAACAAATAATCAAACCAAAAAATGGGAGGAAGATATGAATAGACATTTTTCCAATGAAAAATGTTCAACATCATTAGCCATCAGGGAAATTCAAATCAAAACCACATTGAGATACCAACTTACGCCAGTTAGAATGGCAAAAATTGACAAGGCAAGAAACAACAAATGTTGGAGAGGATGTGGAGAAAGGGGAACCTCTTACACCGTTGGTGGGAATGCAAGCTGGTACAGCCACTTTGGAAAACAGTGTGGAGGTCCCTCAAAAAGTTAAAAATAGGGGTGCCTGGGTGGCTCAGTAATTAAGCATCTGCCTTTGGCTCAGGGCTTGATTCCAGGGCCCTGAGATTGAGCCCCTCATCGGCCTCCCTGCTCCGCTGGGAGCCTGCTTCTTCCTCTCCCACTCCCCCTGCTGTGTTTCTTCTCTCGCTGGCTGTCTCTCTCTGTCAAATAAATAAATAAAATCTTTTAAAAAAAAAAGTTAAAAATAGAGCTACCCTATGACCCAGCAATTGCACTACTGGGTATTTACCCCAAAGATATAGACGTAGTGAAGACAAGGGCCATATGCACCCCAATGTTCATAGAAGCATTGTCCACAATAGCTAAACTCTGGAAGGAGCTGAGATGCCCTTCAACACATAAATGGATAAAGAAGATGTGGTCCATACATACAATGGAATATTACTCAGCCATCAGAAAGAACGATTACCCAACATTTGCAGCAACATGGACGGGACTGGAGGAGATTATGCTAAGTGAAATAAGTCAAGCAGAGAAAGACAAGAGTCCCATCTTGGAATGGCTTTGAATGGCCAGATAATAGCAATAATTGATTCCTCCTTTGTTCCTGTCCTTCCCACTAATTGAGAAAAAATAAAGAACGTGTTTTCTCATATATGGCATATCTAAATAAGGGTTTTTTTTTTTTTAATGTTTGGTAAGGCGCAATGAGGAGCCTGGTGATAGCCTATGTTACATATCAAACCTCTTACCACAAATAGCAAAGGTAGCTAAATTAGCAGAATATCCCCACCATCCTACCCTCATGAGATTCTTTCTACCACCTGGCATCTCTTCCCTTCTTATTGATGTGAGCAGTTGAAATGGTATGAAAAGAAGAAAATGGAATTGCCATGGAATACTGTAATATGATAATGGTATCCTTCCAATGTGTTTGTGAAAGCTTTCTCTCTGTCAGACTTACCCCTCTGACAACATGGCATAAGGAATATAATCTGTCCAAGAATACCTTCCCCAGGGGCGCCTGGGTGGCACAGTGGTTAAGCGTCTGCCTTCGGCTCAGGGTGTGATCCCGGCGTTATGGGATCGAGCCCCATGTCAGGCTCCTCCTCTATGAGCCTGCTTCTTCCTCTCACACTCCCCCTGCTTGTGTTCCCTCTCTCACTGGCTGTCTCTATCTCTGTCAAATAAATAAATAAAATCTTAAAAAAAAAAAGAATACCTTCCCCAAAGATATAGACATAGTGAAGAAAAGGGCCATATGCACCCCAATGTTCATAGCAGCATTGTCCACAATAGCTAAATTGTGAAAGGAGCCAAGATGCCCATCAACAGACAAATGGATAAAGAAGATGTGGTCCATATATACAATGGAATATTACTCAGCCATCAGAAAGAACGATTACCCAACATTTGCAGCAACATGGACGGGATTGGAGGAGATTATGCTAAGTGAAATAAGTCAAGCAGAGAAAGACAATTATCATATGGTTTCATTCATTTGTGGAACATAAGAAATAGCAGGAAGATCGGTAGGAGAAGGAAGGGAAGAATGAAGGGGGGGGCAACCAGAAGGGGAAATGAAACATGAGAGACTATGGACTCTGTGAAACAAACTGAGGGCTTCAGAGGGGAGGGGGTGGGGGACTGGGATAGGCCGGTGATTGGTATTAAGGAGGGCACATATTGCATGGTGCACTGGGTGTTATACGTAAATAATGAATTATGGAACATTGCATCAAAAACTAAGTATATACTGTATGGTGACTAACATAACATAATAAAAAAATATTATTAAATTAAAAAAAAAAGAATACCTTCTAAAAGACTTCAAGCCAAATGCTGTCTGTATTTATTGCCTCAAGAGATTAGAGGCCATGGAGGTATGGTCTCTATTCTGGAGCATGTTAACATAAAACCTTTTTTAAAATAGAAGTTCAATATGCCAGACAGATAAATTTGGAGTCGCTCCTGTTGAAGCTGGGTCAATCATTGGAACCTGCTTTCTCCTCTGCCTGTACCTGCCTTCAACACAATACCTTTTGCCCTCCACCTACTGGTTTCACCTTGAAGAGCCTGATTTTAAACCCACCAGCCTACAGCATACTAACACTTCCAGAGTCTGGTTCCTAATGTTTTTATCCTGATCTCTTACTTGGCACCACCCTCCCAGCCATTTAATTGACCCTGCCTCTACTCCCTTCCCCAAGCCCCCTGCTCCACACACTCTCTGCACCTGCCCACTGGCTATGTACCAGGTTACTTTAAGAAAATGGCCCTTGCTTGCACGGTTCCTTCTGTATTTCCCACCACATCCTGTTTCCATCTACCCATCACATCTCACATTTTAGAGACAGCTTAGAGACCATCATCCATCAGAAGCGTTTGCCGGCCCCTCAGAATGGACCACTTCCTAGTACCTTATCCCACTACACAGCATGTACTTCTGAGGCAATGTCTATAAAATTGTATTACATTGTGTTTACTAATTGGTTTCTTTCAAATATGGTGAATTTTTAAAATATATAAAATGCAAAGAGGAGAATAACAAGCATTTATATTCCTTCCATCCACAATTAATCACTTAAAAATTTATTGATCTTAATCTTTTCGGTTTTTGTATTTTTAAAGAAAATCACTTCTGTTTAAAATGCATTATGCTTGGGGCATGTGGGTGGCCCAGTCGGTTAAGCCTCAGACTCTTGCTTTCCATGGTCGCTGGGCGTGGAGCCTTCTTGAGGTTCTCTCTCTCCCTTTGCCCCTTCCCCCAATAAATAAATAAATAAATAAATAAATAAATAAATAAATAAAATGAATTATGCTTATTTAAATAATTCAAAGTGTTAAGAATCAGGAAAATGAATGTTAAGAAAACTCAGAACCTGATCACTCAGAAATATACTTCATAATTATTATTCAAGTCATCATAAAAAAGCATATGTACAGATAGGATGAGGAAGCCAGTTTGGCTGAGATTTTATTAAAAGGAACCATACTGTAGATAAGAGTTAAGTGATTTTAGCAAGAGAAAAAGAAACTAAAGAACATCTGAAGGAACTATTTTACCAAGCAAGTTGGTCTTCATAGTAACAGCTATTATGTAAAAGACTACCAAGTTTGCAAAGTAAGTTTACAAAAGGCATTAATATGCTGGACTCAGACTGGTTTTCTTTCCCAAAACACATTAAGTTTCAGACAGTTTTCATTAACTTCCAGCTATGGAACATGAAAACTCTAATGCCTTTATAATTCTATCTTTTCCTTCTACCCTCCTATTCATTAACTATACTATTAATTTTATATTGTCCAGGTTTACATAATATTTTTAAAAACTTTTATTCTGGTATAATTTCAAACATACAGAAAAGAAGTAAAAGCAGTACAAAGAATTCTCATTTACCTTATACCTAGATTCCTCAAATATTGCATTTTACCATGTTTGCTTTATCATTCATTTTATATGTCTATATTTTTCTCCTGAAATGTTTGAAAGAAAGCTGGACATAATCTCTCTCTACCTCTAAATTCTTCAGTGTGCATTTCCTAAAAGTAGTGACATTCTCTTATATAAATGCAGTGCAACTATCAAAATCAAGAAATTAACATGGTTAAAGTAGTGTTATCTAATGTCCAGACTTGGTTCAGACATTATCAATTATTCCATTAATGTCTTTTATCTGATCCAGGACCAATCCAGGATCATTTATTGCCTTTAGTTGTTATGTCATTTTACTCTCCTTTAATCTTTAACAGACCTTCAGTCTTTGTCTTTCATGATCCTAATCTTTTTGAAGCTCACAGGCCATTTATTCTGCAGCCCATCCTACAGTGGTTGTGTGTGTTAATGGGTTACACACAAGATTTTCCAAGGCTTTGCCTTCCTGGGTTTTTTTTGCGGTTTAGGAATGGCTGGATTTCCCCACGTTCTTTCACCTGTGAGATAACACTTTGGCTCTTTGGGAGCTTGGGGGGAGGGGGGTTACGTTTTTTTCTCCTAGACCAGTGGTTCTCAATCCTGGCTGCACATTGGGATCACCTAGGTAGCTTTAGAGATGGGAAGTCGTCTTTGTAGCCTGACAGGAGTGGGGATAGAGCTCAGCTGAGGTAGACTGGAACTCTGTTGGAATGCCTGGGCTTCATATACTATATACCACAGCTCACTCTGTCTATTTGTGCCAGAGGGCGCCCTGTCCTTTGGACTCTTCCTCCAAGTGAGCGTGTAGTGCAGAGTCTTTATTTTCTTCAGAAGCATCCAGCCCAGCCTAGTGTCTCAATTCTACTTGTTTCTTCCCAAATGCTGTTTTTATTACCCTCCAGTAACAATAAAAAAAGGATATGGACAGTGAAAATAATAAAAGGATATGGACACACAGTTGCTTCTCCCAACTTTGAGGGTATCCATAATTCAGTACTTTGTTGGTCTACCTATATTGCTCAGAGCCTTAGTAAGTCTTCCTGTTCCATTCCAGAATCATATTTCTTTCCATGAGTGCCAATTTTATTGCATGAGTTTATGCTCATTTCCTTATCTGGTTACTGTTGATTATTTTATTGTTGAAGTTTACACTTTCCCGTATTGTAAGGTGTTGGGAAAGTAGAGTCTGCACTGCAATTTCAACCCATCATCTTAAAGCAGAACAGCACTTATTTATAATGTGTCTTTTCTAATGGACTACAAGTCCCAGAAAGGCAGGTCTGTTTTAGTTGACTTAGGGCATGGCAGAATGCCTGGTACATGATAAGCATTCAATGAATGTGCTGTGAGTGATTTTTCAAAATATAATAAGAAAACAAACAGGGGAGCATCAAAATGTTATTCATTTAATCAAAACCTGGACTTTTCATTCAAGGTGCTATTATTATGTGTTTGAACATCAAGTACACAGTACATAATTGTATGCATTATCTAATTATTTCTGACCTCATCTCAGCATATACTAAATATCAGTAAAATCTTACTCTTTCCAAACCTCTCTTCCAACTGTTTATTTCCCAGACCAATGGATACAAAGTAGGATTGAACAGACTCACTAATTTACCGAACATCCTTTTTCTCCCACTTTGTTGGTAATTATAGGCACATCCTCTTATTCTGACCAGAAAGATCCCTTAGAATTCACAATACCATCACCACTTTCTAAAACAAATCAAAACACCTTTCGTGCCTAAAGATTACATAAACAGCCAACTCCTTTATTTTTGTAAAAATTTCTTTCCCAGCAATGTAAAAAACAGGTATTTTTCTCCCTCTGTACCCCAGTGTCCCTTCGTAAAGCATTACTCATTGTTACGGGATGCTCCTCTACGAATAAACAAAACTACTTGTTCTTTTCCTATATAGTTCTGCAGGGAAAAAAAAAAAAAAGATGCTCTTTAGATTTTATTAATGGACATGCAGATGGCGTGAGCCCAGAGCGACACTCATCCATGATCAAAGCAGCTTATAGCACTTCTGTCCCTTGGTCTTGACAAGTTTGCCTGGCTAACAGTTATCCTACTGTTCTGTCATGTATTAACTAATTTTTTTTTCTTATTACTCAGCCCTGAAACTTTTATTTTTCTATCTGGCAGTTTTAAAAGATATTACTTTCTTATATGCATTCAGAATCTTTTAACAAGGAAGGCTTGTTAAAATTAAATAAATATATAAACATGAGGTTTCTAGAAAAAGAGAGATGGATGCCAAACAACTCGAGATAAGTATTTTAAACTATTTAAAAACTTTAAAAGGGGTTTATTCATCCAATCCCTGGCCATAGAAAATAGTTTCAAGGAGGATAAGACACCAAAGCGGAGGACACCTGTTAAACGTATTGAGCCATAATATTTGTGCACAAATGAATGAACAGACTTAACTGATGAATTAATTTACATTTCAAAAAACCTTTCTAATATTGCTTACAATGACACTATTCAACAGGTGAAAATGAAGGATGGAAAAAATTAGAACGGAGTAAAATAAAATATAAAAGATAGGTTAGGATTTGTGGAAAGCTAAATAATGGCCTGGCAAATATGCCCACACTCTAGAGCCCTGAGCCTGTGCGTATGCTACCTCATGTGGCAGATTCTGCAGATGTGATGAATCGCCAGAGTTTGAGATGAGAATATTCTGGATCATCCTGGTGTGCCCAGTATAATCACAAGGGTCCTTTTAGAGGGAGGCAAGAGGACAGTGTAATCAATGTCTAGGTTGGAGGGATGCAGCCATGAGTCAAAGAATGCCAAGAGTTTCTACAAGCTAGAAGCAGCAAAGAATGGATTCCCCTCCTAGGACCTGCAGTAGAACCAGTCCTGTCAACACCTTGACTTCAGGCTAGTGAGACGGATTTGGACTTCTGACCTCTGGAACTGTAAGATAACAAACTTGTGTTGTTGCTACAAAGTTTCTGGTAATTCGTTACAGCAGCAGTAGGAAAGTAATGCAGGATTTTTAAGCCATTCCATAAGGACCTATAAAATATCGTAGAAATAAGCTGCAAAGGTTGTATGATAAAGTCAAAAGTAGGATGCTTTCTTTGTTGCTTTCTTAAAATATGTGATGAAACAATTGCTCAGCATCATGCTGCAAGGTTTCAGTGGTGTCCAAGTTTTAGAACTGTTTCATGTTTCTGTTTAAAGTTCCGTGTGTTGATACACATGAGCGTGAAATTCTCCATAGCCCTCTGCAACATAAATTAATTTTGTGGTTGTTTTTTTCCTTCAATAGCAGCTCTGATGTAATTACATCTTATTGGCTTTATAAAATAAAGCTCCCTGATTGTGAAAGCAGAGACGTCATTGGACATGTTAGTCTCTGTGATCAAGATATCTGCTACATCAAGGAAAAGCCACCAAGTCCCAGAGAGTTTCCGCACCTGAAAATTAAACCAATTTGTTTTGCAAATCTGTGTTACGCAAATTACAAAATCAATCACTAAATAGAGGTGTCTTAACAAAGGATTTTCTAAAAGGATTAAGGATTCTCTACAGAGGTCAGTTCCTCAAACGTCCTCCAATACAAATGCATACATTTAACAGTCTATGGTGAGACTGGTTATTTAACTAATGCCATTCTATAGAATATATCTTGAAATATTTGACATGGGAGAATGTTCTAGACAATATCATAATATAATTTTCTTTCTTTCTTAAAAGAGTATAGATTTCATGTTTCTAGAATTTCCTGAGCGCATGTCACGGTTAAGTGCACACGCTCTGAAGCCAGACTGCCTGGATTGAATTCCAGCTCTGCCACTAGTGACCTGAGGTTAATTACATAATCTCTCTCTGTTTCATCAGGACAATGGGAAAAATAATAATACCCACTTCATTTGATTGTTTTGAGGGTTAAATAAGTTATATCATGTAAAATATTTATTGATAGAACAAGGTCTTGTGTTGGGGCCCCTGGGTGGCTCAGTCGGTTAAGGGTTAAGCGTCTTCCCTCCTCTCTGGTCCTGGGATCCCCACCCCCCTGCTCAGCAGGACAGTCTGCTTCTCCCTCTCCCTGTGCAATCCACTACCACCCCCCCTTCTCTTCCTCTCTCAAATGAATAAATAAAATATTTAAAAGGAAAAAATGAGGCTTTGTGGCAGTAAGCCCTCAGTTAGCTATTATTATTAAAGTCAGGAATATGAAGTAACTGTCAATCAATCTTATATATACAGATGTAGCTACCATTATGTAATCAGCAAATATTTATTAGGGTCCACTATTTTCTAGGCAGTAAAATGTCAGCATCATTTATTATAAAATGAATCTCTTTTAGCCAAACTTTTAGCAGCTATCTGCAGCAGAAATTTTAGCAGTCAGAAAAGGATATTTTTTTTTCTTTTTTACATACATTTTCTTTTCTTTTAGCCATCAAAGAAAAGTTAGCCAAAAAGTCAACTCTTCAGCCACATTCACCTGCAAAGGATACAGCATGTTCAACAAGAACATCACATTCAAATGTAGGCATATGATCAGCTTCCTAGAGAAAACCTGCACCATTGTAGTGGGTATTTATTTGCAACTGGGTTGCAAGGAAAAGTCTGGAAGTTGAAACAAAATGTGTAATGGTTAATTTTCTTTATATCAACCTAAATTTGATTCTATCACCCCAGCTGGGTTTCATTATCTGTCATTCTGAGACACATACCCCCATATTGGTCATGACAGGGTGCCAGGGTCTTATACTCCACTCCACACTATTTGCTATGAATTACTCATGGTCTAAACCAGAACAGTCCACTGATGTCCTCTGGCTCTGCTGTTTCCTCGACATGCTTGGGCTGCAGGGACTTCTACCCAAAAAACCCGCAGGCTATATAGACCTGTATAGACAGGTATATCCATTCCTTTCTGAATTTTACACACACACCCCCATCATACTGCAATCAGGTGGAGAACAATAAAACAATACAACAATGCGGGAATGAGATGATGACTGGGACGGAGACTTCTCTCTTCTAATATAAACTGTCTTCTCTTCCTTTCAGTGCTAGAATTCTCCATATTTAGCTAACATGCACACAACTAACCAGACAATACATGTGCTAGGTTCTTCAGAGTTGGTATGACTGTGTTACATCCTGACCAATGGGAAGTGAAGGAGAAGTTATAAAACTAATAAAACTTGATCAAGATTTTCAAAGAATAAAAAAAAAGATGTAAATTACCAATATTATAAATGAAAAGGGAAATCATTACTTACTCCCACACATTAAAGGGGCTTAAATAATTTCATGCATATAAATTTAATCACTTAAATAAAATGGATCAATTCCTTGAAAACCCAAAACTCAAATGTCACCCAAGATGAAATAGATAACACAAAATATCCTATAACTGTTAAAACAATTGATGTCTTAACAATTAAAAGTCTTCCAAAAAAGAAATCTCCAGGCCCAGCTAGTTTCACTGGTGAATCTGTGTTCTGACTATGGTGGTGTTTTCACAAATCTATACAAATACTAAAATTCACAAAGCTATAGATGTTTAAAATTCATGGAGATGAATACAGTGGCTCACATACAAGTTAGAAATTTATTTATCTCATTTCTCTGCAGAGCATGTAAGCATCTTGTCTCTATGTTATCCAGGGACCAAATTCTCTTTTTTGTTGCTCTGTGAAACCCTAGGATTTGGGAATATACGATCACTTCCTGCTCGTGAGGTTTTGGAAACTAAAGATTAGTAGTAAAGGGTCAGTTTGGCTATGGGTGAAGAGGTAGAGAAATGGAAAAGGATATTTCAGCTGGGAAAATACTGAGCCAGGATACAGAAATAAGACAGGGGCTAACAACAACAACAAAAAAAATCCAAGAAATTAATATAATGTTTTTAGTATATGCAGATTTTCATAATAAGACAGTTTCTCTTCATGGATTCTAAAACTGACTTTTTACTATTCACTTACATAGCAAAAGGTTCATAATCAAAATCCCAAGTGTGGACATATACACAATTACCTATTAGCTTTTATAATTTGCAGTTTCCGTATATTTGGAACAGTTTTAGAACAAGATGATTGGCCTTAAATAAAATCTGGGTATAATTTATCTTTGATGCCTCTGACCTCCTTTTTTCAAACCATTGTTCTCCCCTTCCACCTCCAAAGTCTATCCTGTGTCTCATTTCTTCTCTCACCTTATAGTTAGCTAATTTTGCTAAGCATCAGTAGACTACATTTTAAGATGTTATTTCTCCGAGGAATATTTGCATTTCAGTAAGTTTCTCTTGTAGGTTAAATCCTCAAGACCCAAAGGAATAAATTTTTAAAGATGGAAATGACAGGTCAAGGGGGTAAAGAATTCAGGGACCTGGTTTAGCCTTGTAAGCTTTCATGTCTACATGCTTTTTCAGGGAAATCCTTTCATTAGTTTCACATAGGAATGAAGTAAAGGAGACAAATAAGGAAATACCCAAAGCCGAAACTAGTTATATAAGCTATTTCTTGATATTTTTCCTAAAAGTTATTACTCAAGCAGTTTTACTTTCCCATTAGTAGGGGGAAAGGTGAAACAATTTGCATATAATCTGTATTACTTCATTAACTATAACTGCAAGGTTTGAATTGTAAACTAAGTGTGAACATTGTGAAAGAGTACTTAAAGTATAAAAGAGTGCATCTACATGTTTCTATCTACATTTATCATAATGACATTCATATAATCAACAAATTCTGTTTAATGTAAATATATTATATAATTTTCCTGTATAGCAATTGGATGATTAAATTCAGTTATGACCTTTTTACTGAAAAAATTATAGGACCTTGTAAAACTAGAACCAAATTAGATATATATATCTGCTACAGTGTATTATATATTTAAAAATCATGTGTTCATGACATTTGAAATTCCATGTAATAAGAGTCTGTATATATTTTTTATATACACACACACATGCACACATATGTGTACGTGTGTGTGTGGGTATATATGTATCTATCCTCCCTAAAATGTAAAAGACTATACAAATACACTGCAGTGCTTTTATTACAATTAAGATATTTATCATAATTTTAATTTATGGGATTAATAAAGGGATAAAAATTCACAAAGTAAAATCTTGGAAAACAATTTAACCTTATGGTAAATTTTAGGTTTTCCTCTATCAAAACAAGGTCATGAGCCTATCTGCAATATATTGACCCGCTTACCTACACTGACATGAACCAACCTCTCCACCTTTAATCACTGAACCATTCATATCAGTAATCCTCACACTAGTGATTTCATTTTGTTCTCAGCCCTATCTCCATGTCCTACCCCCTCAGAACTTCTTCCACTGAGTTACATTTGGAGTGGTATCTTTACTTGATACTCGCGTTCAGGAGAACCTAGAGCAGTGGAAGGAATGCCCTGTGGCAGAGTCCCAAGTCCTTGAAGGGCAATGATTGGAGACCTGAGCTGGGGCAAGGACAAACATAAATAAGCTACACATTAAAAGTCCAGCAGTACAACATCCTGACCTTGTGGCTTCCAAGACCTTGGGGCTGACAGATAAAGAGCCTCAGGGGTGAAGCATGCCCCTCCTCTTCCACTTCTGGCCCAGGGTAAACCCTAAACTCAATATAATGCATCTGCTTTGCAGTTACAGCTCCCTGCCCCTTTCCCCAACACACGCACCCCCGTGGAGAAAGGCTGCCATGACAGTTGGGCACAAACCTTGTACAGTCAAAAACTTCCCCTCCCAACTCATAGGGGGCAGTTTCCCAAAAGATTGAAAGCAGTCACCATTAGAGACCACCCCACTGTCACGGCATCTTCCAGCCCACAGAGACCCAATAATATCCCTTCTAAAACAACAGAGGGCCCAATTCCACCTTGCGGAAACTGCCTGCTCTCCCACCCTGAGTGTAGTTTTTGCTTTGATAAGTTGCTTTGTGCTTCCTACTTTCCTTCTGGCTGTCTTTATTAGAGCCTGGATCCTCATGTATATCTTTTCATGGGGAATCTAAGAACGACACCTCCATTCACACAACAAGCAAATTCTCCCACTGGTAAGACTTTTAAACTAGGGACTTTGCCCTTTCTTTTGATTATACAATGGAAAGAAGAGGCATTAATGCTTGCTTGGGATTTATCCTCATCCATGATTCTGGGTTTTTTTTGTATGAGCACATTTATTTAAAGGGAAAATAATTTGCTTCTGTATCGACTTCTGAAACTAGAACCAAAGTCCTTAACTGGGCTAAATTGCTTCATACACAGGGTTAGGCACACTGACTCATGTAAGCCTCTTAGGCAGGGGCATACTATGGTACTCCATCAAACTGAGAGTCTTTAAATATCCATCGACATGTATTTACAGATAAGACAGCACCAGAGCAAAGGATGGAGAAGAAAGAGCACCTTCTTAGTGCTTAGCCTCTCCCGTATTTTCCTGAAAAACTTAGCTTTGGTGAAAAATTCTCACACCATTATTCAGCAAATTAAAACCTTTCTGGTTACCCAGGTTCATCTTCCTCAGAGGCAGTGTATTATCTACTGTAATTCAAGCACACAGCTTGGCTCTCACCTTCAGCGGCAAGCAGCTCATCAAAATATTTTCGCATGTTTGCATTCTCCCTGTCCAGACCACTTCCAATAAACAGAATTGTGTCCATTTCATAAGATTTCCATCGGAGTCGTTTCCATTCTTGTAACACCCCTGGAAGCTGCTCAAGAACGTTAGATAGTACCTGTACTTATCAGCACCTCCTCTGCCTTCTCCGTTAACTTCTCTGTGTTGTGTGGTTTGCGGAATACAACCTCAAATCATTGCATTCCGCATATATGTATATAAAACATACATTGTAATACACAAAATATCAATTTAATCTATGAAATATAATTTACTGTTTAGCATCTCTCATTCAGGTCTGTGATTTAGGAGACACAAAATAACAATAAAACCTGGTTATTGCCTTCAATATAGAGTCCACCGTATGTGCTCTTCCAAAAGTAAATTATATTGGGGAAATTTATTCTTTAAAAGTAACAGTGGATATGCTTTAAATCCACCATGTTCTAGAATATGTTTTGAACTTCTGGGTCTCAGAGGAACTGTGAGTTTTGTCCCTAGTTATACACAGAGAGTGAGAGAACCGGGGCAATGAAATGGGCTGCATAGATGAAAAAGGACTGTCCCTCTTCAATATATTTACATAAGGGAGAAATATTTTTTTATTAGTCCCTCTTCAATATATTTAGATAAGGAGGAATAACAAAATAAAACAAACAATTGAAATAGCACAAAGGCCCTCAGCTTATTAGTTTTTCAGAAGCTTGTTTTTGTAGATGACATGGTATTCTGTTTGGAATACAGCCCCGAACCACCACATTCCATTATAATTAACTGGGCTGCATGTGACTATTCTACTGATGGGCTGATTTTGAGATGAAAATTTTGGAGGAATCACATCAAATGCTAGAGAATGCACACACATTTAGTATAAAAGAATTGTAATTAAACTTCAGTCATCCTCTCCTACAGAGAACTTTGAATTAGAGTCAAAATTGGTTTCTATTATGTTTAAGTCTATCAGAGACACCGGGGGAAGATCATTAAGACACTAGAGCAAAATGAAATCTGTGGGCAAATGTTCTATTTATTATAAAGTGTGGGTGAATTCAAAGCTGTCCATAGGGTGGGTGCTGAGGGCAACCGCCAGGAAGGGTGCACATGTAGTCTACAGTGATTCTCACCAACATAACCCTGCCATAAGAGTAGAGACTCTGGGACATTTAGATAAGAAGTTCCTCCGTGGAGGGCACAGGTACTGTAGAAGTACCTATGAAGAATCAAGAAAAACACGGAGTCTCTTTGGAGTTAAACTTAAGTTTGCTCTACCTCTCTCCCTTTTTCCCACTTAGATTCAGATTAAGTTATCAAAGTCACCCATATCTTTACAAAAAGTTCCTTCCCTCTTATCCTCTCTGAAGCAGTTTCATGGAGGAAAAGGAAGGAAGCACCTACCTCTCTCATGCTAAGTTGGGATGAATGAGCCAATCTTCCTATCACTACGATTCACTCTTGTCAAACACCATGAGCAGAGCAGAAGGATATCTGATGAAAAATGCCAAATTAAGAGTCAAGTTCAACTGAGCACAAGCAGAATAAATAAAAGAAAATAATAACAGACACATCATAATTAAATTGCTCAAAGTTTTTCCTCTTCTCTGTCCTATGCACTTATAGATGAAATTATCTATAAAAGTTTTTTGTTGTCATAGTTGTCATTTTGTTGCTAAGCAAATACAACTTAGATGACATCCAAGACTGACCCACCCTTTCTTAACTATTCTGTAAACCACACTTTCTCATTATGAAAGCAAAACGTGCAGGCAATCTCTAACTTGCCATTCAGTTGTATTTTAAAACATATTTTTAGGTGACTAAATGAATGCATTTTGTCAGATTCATATCTATTTCCATGGTGATATATTCTCAGGTTAATTAGAGAAATACACATTTAACTCATAATTTACAAGAATTATAGAAAAATTATAGGACATATATGTAACAAGAATTCCCTAGAAACTACAGTTACTGATTTTTCAAGAAATGCCTGAAACATGTCCCATGTTTGCTGTAGTGGGATAGGAAGTTTTCCTTCCAACTCCACCCCTACTTCTTTGGCTTTTAGAACAGAGACTCCATCAGCTTCAAGCCAGTGCAGAAATTCTGAGAGCTGGAATTGAGGAAAGGTTGGAACTGAAGCCCATCGGTGCTACAGTTTCTTGGAAACATTTCAATTGCCATTTGACACACATCTTCTTTGTTTTTTCTTGTCAGCCACAAAGATGGCTTAGCCTATAAGATTTCCGATAACATTGCCTTTGGATTCTGACTCAAGTCTACTTAGAGTACCACACAGTTTTGCGTCTTTCTTCCTATTTGACTTTTTGTAAAACAGATTCAAAAGGACTTCCTAAGGTGTTTTGTTTCCTTTGAGTTTTGTCTACTTAAATCAATTTTTACTGCAACTTATAATGCAGAAACAAGCAGAATTTCCTCTTACGAGTCTCTCTGATTTTTTCTTTTCCTGTAGACTCAGTTGTCTTTACACACAGTATTACAGCAGCTTGCTTAATCAGCTCTGAGTGATGGGGCAAATATTTTTGATTAATGATAATTTAATTACCAATGTTCTTACATAATTTTTAAAATGAAGTATAATAAACTTAAGTTTCATCCTCTAATAAATGTATTTCCTTACATTCTGATGTGTTTCTGTAAAGTGGGAAAGAATGTGATGGGATTGCATATATATAAATTGGGAACTGAACAGTATCTATAGTCTACCTTATCAGTGCAAACACGGGTCATATGATCTCAGTGACAATGTGTAAAATTGTTAAGAAACACCTCTGTGCATGGTGCACTGGGTGTTATACGCAAGTAACGAATCATGGAACTTTACATCAAAAACTGGGGATGCACTGTATGGTGACTACCATAATATAATAAAAATATAATAATAAAAAAGAAAAAAAAAAGAAACACCTCTGTGGAAAATATGGAATCTTTATAGACAGAACGAACTAACATCCTTTGAGTTTAATAGAAATACCAGGTCTCGTGCGCTCTTGGGCATCTGACAAGACATCTTAAGGTAAAGTCTGAGGTAATACATTAAGTGGCATGTGCCTGGGCTCAGTATTGAGGTAGGAATGGAGGAGAAATGGAAAAACATGTTTTCTTCTTTCACCACTTCACTCTGAAATCCTGCCTTCTTACAGTTTGTCTTAGTATCAGAAGCAAGAGAAGAAGTTGGATCCATCCATTTTCCCATAGTAGTAGGGGTGAAGTTGGTTCATCAAATAAATACAGAAAGGGAGAAAGAACACAAAGAGTAGGAACAT
The DNA here is from genome assembly GCF_002007445.2 of Ailuropoda melanoleuca. NCBI lineage: Eukaryota > Metazoa > Chordata > Mammalia > Carnivora > Ursidae > Ailuropoda > Ailuropoda melanoleuca. The sequence goes on from NC_048218.1 coordinate 89,391,844, forward strand.
GAAGTGAAGTTAAAGGATTTTCCTATGTTCCTAGAAATATGGGAGGGATGTAAAGTTTAGAGCCTACCTTTTTATCATCTCCCGTATTCAGGGTTACCATGAGGACTAGATGGAAGCAATGCGCAGATCAGTCAGCTTTTTTTGGAAAGAGCCACATAGTAAATATTTTAAGGTTTACAGGTCATATGGCCCCTGTCACAGCTACTTGACTTGAGGGTCATAGTTTGTTGATGCTTGCTACAATGGACAAAGCACTGGATTTAGTTTACTGCTAACTAATGTAATCTAACCTCCTGAGTAAGTTTACTTAATCCTCCTCAAAGTTTTTTTTCCCTCAGCTTCGTCATATATAAAATGGGCATTAAACTAGCTCCATAATAATGTATGTATGCCTGTTACACATATATGCATTTATAGCATACATATGATAGATTTATATTGTATTTATCAGGGTAAATATTGTAATAGACAAACCTTGATGCTTAGTGGCATAACAAAATTTCTCACTCCCGCGAAATCCAAAACTGATGCTCTTTGTGGGTGGTTTGTTGGGACAGCCCACCTACAAGCTGTGATTCAGGAACCCATTTCCATTGTTCGGCTCCACCATTCAAAGACACATCAGTGTCATGCAGCCAGCAGTTCTTAGGGAAGAGAATACCGGGGATCAAATGTCCTACACTTACCTATCTCAGCCTGGAGGTGCACACATTCTATTGGTCATGAGGATGCAAAGGAAAGTGCCAGAAAAATGAAGTCCCCTAAGGGGCAGCCATTGTCCAGCAACAACTGCACACTATGGCAGCGATGAACAAATCGTTAGAAGTCAGCCAGCAATATCTGGCACAATTACAAACACAAAATATGAAAAAAAAAATGTGTGTATGTGTTGGGGGGGGTGGTCCTACAAAAGTATTGGTTATAGGCATTTGCAGATGTTTTCCAGAACAATTAAGTCAGACTGCTCTGGAAACTGGATAAGAATGAATAAATATGTTTATTAATGAAGTAACAGACACATCAAAAATTTGAGCACCTGCTTAAATTTTCTACAGTAAATCAGTAGTAGAATTCAGGTTCAGGGCTTTGGGCTTAAGCCACGGATTCAGTTTTCTTTTCTTTTTTTATGAACTCACATATATAATAAATTCAAATTTCCACAAGCAGCTGGTGCTTCACACCTACAAACGTATAACAATGAGGGTTTCCTCCCAAAGTCCAAATGCAATTCTAGTTAGGCGAAGAAAGTTTCAGAGTCTGGAGATGAGCCAAAGCAAAAGAATTAAGCATAGTTAAGCAGATTTTCAAACATAGAAAGCAGTTGAATTTCTTCTTAGGGATTCATAAGTATAAGGAGATCATTAGAAGAAGATTTAAAACAGTATTGCCGCCTCGCCTTTGATGCTGTGGAACCACCTATCTTTGATGCTTATGCTGGCCCTTATGCTCAGTCACTACAATTAGCTTTAAGCACTATTACAAACCAAGGGAAGCTGTTCGTTTGTTTATTCTTTCTGAATACTGAACACAGCACACACTCAGTTCTCAACAAAGTAATTATTTAAAAGTGAGATTATCATCAAGGAAGCCTACCAAACAAATAAAACAACTCTTTGAAGAGGACTCTTTCACTCAATATATATAGTGTTTCCATGTGCCAAAAATGGCGTTGGGACAACATATGCCATGGCAACCAGATCCAATAACCAGAAGCCCTACCGTTACAGAGCTTGGAGTCCAGTAGGGAAGTGGAACATGAACAAGGAGAGAGAGATACAGGTATAATCCAAAATAGTAAGAGTGAGAAGGAAACAGGCAGAAAATACTACATAAAGGGAATATCCACTTCTAAAGGGTACACAGGAAAGTCTGAAAGACATTTAACCTGAGACTTAAGGAAAAGAAAGAACCAGCCAAGTTAAGCCCCAGGGGAACAGAATTCCAGGGGAGGAAAAAAAGAAAAAGAAAAAAGAAACTCATAAAAAATAGCAGTGAGAAAGATCTACAGCAGGAAAAACCTGGCTTGTATGAAAACAGAGATGAAGCCAGAGCGACTCCATTTGATGAACTAAAGGAGAGAGGCACCACAGGAGATAAGCAGGGGCCGAATCGTGGAAGGCCTTCAAGCTGAGGCATGCACTTGGAATTTTATTCTAAACTGCATGGGAGAAACCATAACCATGGCGGGTTTTAAAGCAGAACAAAGATCTCTCTCTCTCTCTCTCTCTCTTTTTAAGATTTATTTACTCATCCTAGAGAGAGGGAGAGACAGAAAGAGAGAGAGGGAGAGTGCCTAGGTGCACAAGTACGTGTGGGGGGAGAGGCAGAAGGAGAGGGAAAGAGAAACCTCAGCAGACTTCCCTCTCAGAGGGCCTTCAGCCCCCACACAGGGCTCCATCTCAGGACCCGAGGTCAGGGCTCCATCTCAGGACACGACCCCAGCCCAAACCAAGAGTCCTACATCCCTAACTGACTGCACCACCCAGGCAACCCAAGCAGAACCAAGACCTTCATCTGATTTCCTAAGAGAGAATTCTGGCTGTTGAGTAGAGAACATATTAGGGTCCGGGCAGAAGGAGAGGAGAAGGTAAAAATAGAGGCCCAAGAGAAGAAATTAATGAAACAAAATTCAGAATGAACTTTAATTTTGTTTTATTTAAAATGGGCAAATCTTGGGGCACCTGGGTGGCACAGCAGTTAAGCGTCTGCCTTCGGCTCAAGGGAGTGATCCCGGCGTGATGGGATCGAGCCCCACATCAGGCTCCTCTGCTATGAGCCTGCTTCTTCCTCTCCCACTCCCCCTGCTTGTGTTCCCTCTCTCGCTGGCTGTCTCTATGTGTCAAATAAATAAATAAAATCTTTTAAAAAAATAAAATAAAATGGGCAAATCTTAATTTTTTCCTGATGTGGGACTGAATAGCTATTTAAATACAAACCAATCAATATGGTCTGAAAGTTGAAGAAAATTTTTATGTAAATTATAGTATCCATAAAACTTGGAGAGTGTTGCTCTAGCTCTGTAAGGGTATTTTACACACACACGTATGTGTGCTATAAGCTTTTGATATCTTATATTCCTATGTACACACACTTCACAAATATGCAAACATATATGCATGCACAGTTTAAAACAGTATACAATGTATTTGAAGATATTTCTTTAGAACGGTTTTCCCAGAGTTGGTGAACAGGAACTATATTGGTGGTAGGGACATGGCTTTGGATAATATTAGAGATGTCATTTGATAATAAGACATAGTAAAAATAATATTCATTTAAATAGCAAGGGCATAATTTCCTTTCCTTTTGACCTAACAATGCCAAAGAGGAAGACTGAGTTTAAGGTTAAATTTTATTTAGCATCTTTCTAATGTGAATTAATCTTTTCCATTTAAAAAGTCAGATCTCAAGCTCCCATACTTTAGCAGACAGTGATACCTAGCTAGAATTTAATTATTTTTCCTTGCTTCTGTTGTATTTGTGGTTATAGTAAGCTATGCATGAAAAGATATACTGTTTTTACATTTCACTAAGAGGATACAGTTTTTAGTATTTAAATAAAATGCATTTCAATAAAAATGTAAATTAATTTTAAGAAAAAAATAGTAAAGATATAGTGGTTTCCAAGACTTTGCAAAAATTATAAAGGTAGTTTACAAATGACTGAAGTTTGGGAAACACTGCTTTAGAATAAAGTTTGTTTCAAAGATGAGAAATGACCCTTAAAGTAATAAAAATTATGAAACTATCTATAAAAGAGACTAGAAAAACTTTCCAGAACATTGCTGACATCTCAGCAGGTCTTATAATTGTTAACAAGCCTAGTGAGGATCAAATTAAAGTGGCAATTGTCCAAAAGCCATTCAAGTCAATATCTAGCCTTCGCTTTCATATAGGAGTTATTAAAATGATGAAGAAGATGATAATCTTATTCAATTTTCTATGACCTTTGTAGAAAGAATAAGGAATAAATAAGCAACACATATATAGGATTTATAAATGGGCAACTGCTTTGCAGATCTTTCTTTCCAATCAAGAAAAAACAATTTCAAAAATGCCAACCAAATATAATAGCCTCATGAAGGTATGGATGATTAAATCTTTATATGATATCAGATATTTGATTGACTTGGAAATAAAAAGTAAATGCATTTCCTCAAGGTACTTCAAAATCTTCAGGATTATGACATGAGAAATCGATCTGGATTCTTCTGCAAGATTTTGCTATTTATTAAACATAGTTATCCCAGAAGAAAATGTAATTTTATGTGAAACAAAACATGTCAAACTTTGTATTGCATTAAGTATTTATTTTGGTCCTCTATTACCCTTACTGAGACATTTATTTTCCTTAAAATACAGCAGAATCAGATCATCTCCTAGGAGCCCATCTAGCTCTGTTATTCAATCACTTTATTAGTCCATTCATTCGTTCATTCATTCATTTTTTCAGCAAACATTTATTAAGTGCTTATTTTATACCCATCACAGTGCTTCATGTTGGAAATAAATGGCAAATAAAACATGTCCTTGCCCCCAAAGCATTTAGAGTCTAGTAGAGGGAGAGAACCATGTAAACTGTCATGATGCAGAATCAGTAGCTTTATAAGATGGTTCTTAACATGCTTTCTCTCCCCTTGGAGCATGCTCTGCAATGACTGCCTTAAATACAGCCATAGAAGGCCATAAATAGGGAAGGTCCTTTTAAGACTAGACCAGGGGCACATGGCTGGCTCAGTCAGTAAAGCATGTGGCTCTTGATCTTAGGGTTATACATTAGAGCCCCAGGTGGGGTGTAGGGTGCAGAAATTATTTAAAAATTAAATTAAAAAAAAAAAAAAAGGAATAGACCAAACTAATTGATCCAGTCCTCTTCCAGGGCAGCGGTTCTTTGTTATGCCTTTCTAGAAGGGTGCTGCCTATTATGACCTCTGTGTTTTGTTTCCCATTCACACTTTTATTGCAACAATCACACTAATTTTCCATCATTTTATGGGGACTATTTGGAGAATAAATACCTTTACCAATTATCCATGTGTAGGAAACCATAAGGATCCAAAATTAGAATTGACTTGGAAGACTTACATATTATTCAGAGATTTTTAATTTAGCACTGGATAAGACTTCAGTTGTCTGCTTTTTTGGACAGGATGAGGACATTCGATATAGACATGAACATTTTGAGCACATAAATTAAGATAGATGGATATATATAGTAAACATGGAATAGTCAACTAGTCAGGTAGTAGTGGAAATATATAATTTTCAGATATCAGAAAACTTTCTATATTTTAATCTCTGTCACTCTCAGTCCACGTTCTCCTGTTGGAGGTAAGTCTGCCCCATCCACTGGTTGGAATACATCACTTGGTCCTAATTTGTTATCACATTTGCTTAATCCTTATGACCGGATGAGAATGGGACCTAAGTGAGGCCAACCAGGATGAATCTCAGAATGAAAGCTATTGAAAGAGACTTGCATTCTTTTCCACTGGCCCTGAAATTATGGAAAACTGTAAGAAATAGCAGCCATTTTGTGACAATGAGGAAAAATCATGTCAGAGAATTAAGTCAACACAAATACAGTAAAAGAGCTAAGCCATATGAAGAAATGGAGAGAACTGAGACCCAGTGAAAAACAAAGTTATCTTAAAATCAGCTGGGAACTAAATTAATACTGTCTTCAATATTCTCCTCTCACTACTGATTTTATAGGGTCTCCAAAATATAGAGCAATATTTTCTAAAACTCCTTCTGATCTATGGTTCCTCCTTTTTTTTTTTTTTTAATTAACTGGCTATAGTTAGCTCCTAAAGATTAAGATGTCAGTCACTTAAACTTAAAAAATTATTATTTGAAACACCCATTTTTCTGTCACATTTAGCCACCCAGTAAATATTAGTTTTTTCTCTCTCCTTCCAATCAGGTGTGATAAAATAATTCATGTTTCAGTGAAAATTTCTTACTGAAGCCTTTGAAAAATACTAGTGGACTTTGTAAACAATGTAGTAGACTAAATAACCTGAAAGAATTTCCAATACAAAATGTCTAAGAATGTTGGATTTAATGGAACAAACATCTTTTAAATTCATAACTGAGCAAACAAGAAAGCAATGGAATTTTAAGAGTCAAAAAACTGGTGGTTGGGGAGATTATGAAAACTAGAATGATCAACTATATTAGTTGATGTCAATAACTGAGAGGCCTTACAGAGACAGGAAATATGACATAGGGTCCACACAAGTTGGGTTATTGGAACTAAAGCCCTCACATACAGCTTAATCCTCGAAGGCCACACCCTCAAGAAGAGTGACCTAAAAATAAATAAAAATAAATAAAAATCCATCTGTCAACAAAGGTTTCCAAAAAAGAAAAGAAGAGAAAAGGAAAAAAAAACTTCTCTATCTTTACCTAGGATCTGCATAAGGTGAAAAATATTGTTTCCCCTTGCATAGGTCTGAATTTAACTACTTATGTGATCCAGATAACCTCATAATATAAAGAAGTTCCAAGTTAGTAGAAATCAATTGCATCTGGGGGGAAAAAAAGACACATGTTTTCTTTTTAGGACACATCTTAGAATAACCCTCAGAGGATTCTCATGGATAACTCACCAAATGTGAACTTTCCTTTAAAATTCCATAACTTATGAAGAAATAAGCAATTTTGAGTAAGAATCCACAAAACTGAAAAACAGCTGAAATAGGCCTCTAAGAATAGCAGATCATAGAATTCTCAGATTTAAAATATGCTATAGGTTTGTTTAAAATGCATAAAGTATTTAAAATGTTATGAAAAGATTATAAAAGAGCATGATACCATTAAAAATAATACATAGCAGATTTGAAGGAAATAAAACAGAAATTTCAGAAATGAAAAATATTACATTGAACATAAAAACTCAACTAGCAGGTTAAACAGAAGAACAGACAGAGGTGAAAAGAGAAATAGCAAGTTGGCAGATAGCTCTAAAGAGGTTAACCAGAATGTAGCAGAAAAAATAAAGAGATGGAAAATACGAACAAAAGTAAGAGATCTGGAAAACAGAATAACAGGGTTCAACACTCATCTAAATGATATTAAAGTAAAGGAATAGGAAGAATGGATAAAAGGCAAAATTAGAAGAAATCATGAGATAGAATTTTTCAAAATGATAAAGTTACGAATCATCTACTCATAAAATACATTATTAATGTAGATAAAAATAAATATAAACCTAGAGGTATAATGATAAACTTCAGGATACCAAGGAGAAAAGAGAAGATCCTAGTGGTTGTAGTTAAAAAACAGGAAACAGTGNGGGCGCCTGGGTGGCACAGCGGTTAAGCGTCTGCCTTCGGCTCAGGGCGTGATCCCGGCGTTATGGGATCGAGCCCCACATCAGGCTCCTCTGCTATGAGCCTGCTTCTTCCTCTCCCACTCCCCCTGCTTGTGTTCCCTCTCTCGCTGGCTGTCTCTATCTCTGTCGAATAAATAAATAAAATCTTTAAAAAAAATAAAAATAAAAAACAGGAAACATATAAAGGAATGACAGGTAGATCAAAAACCAAGAAAAATAGAAGACAGTTGAATGGTATCTTGAAAGTGTTGAGTGAATATAATTATCAACCTAGAATTTTATATCTGATGAAATTGTCTTGGCAAACAATTGTAAAATAAAGATATTTCCAGGTAGAAAAAAAAATCTTGGAAAAATTTAGATACAACAGACCTTCGACAATTTAACATCTATACAACACATTGCAGAAAGAAGGAAACTGAATCAAGGGCTAAAATTACAAAAATTAACTGGTAAACGTAAATAAACATGCAAAAAATGGACTGAATTAAACAAAAATAATAATAGTAATTACTTTAAGTGTTATGAACCAAGATAGAACTAAAAAATGGCACCAGTCATATGTAAGATAGAGAAATCAGAAATGAAGTGTTGTAAGATCCCCGAACAATTTTAGAAGTAGAGAAGTAGAGATTAACTGGTTAACTGAATAACTTTGAGTCTGTTAAGTATCATTTAAAATATTAAGGATAGTCACTAAAGGACTAAAAAGAAAGTATAAAAATATGAAACCCTGTACAGGGAAGGAAATGGGATAAAAACAAGACAAACATGATATATCAAAAGATAAGAAAGTAAAGCAACTCACAGAAAAAGAAAGATAAACAGAAAACCCACAATACGTCACGACTGACATTACATGGCAGAAACTGCAAGAACATATTTTTAAAAATTGCCTACAAAACATACCTGTAAAACTTAATGGCAAATAGGCTGCAATTAAAATGTTGAAAATTATATATACAAGGAAATTCCTAGTCAAAAATAAGCTTTTGTGGGAAAAAAAAGTAAGTTTTTGTGTAAGCTAGTGTGGCTTTATAGATGTTAAAGATTCTGAGATCAAAATAATTTTTATGAATATAGAGATTTACTTCATAATTTAAAAAAATGCATCTTGCCAGGAATATCTTAGAATTCTAAATATGAATGCAATTTATTTCTCAAAACTATTAAAACAAAATGACAGAATTTTACAGAAGACAAATCCACAATCACGTATGAAAGTCTGGAACTCTTCTTTTGGAAAATGAGAGCTCAAGCAAAAAAAAAAAAAAAATAGAGAGAGATTTGAACAATTGATAAGCCTGATATATTAGTCTGCCTGCTCAGGTCACCGTAACAAAATACCGTAGTCTGAGTAGCTTAAACAGAAATTTATTTCTCACGGTTCTGAGGACTGGCAAATCAAAGGTCAAAGCGCCAGCAGCTATGCTTCATTCTGAGACCTTTACTCGTTTCTGTGGTCGGCCACCATCTCACTATGGGCTCACATGACTTCTTTGTGCACATGTGGAGAGAGAGAGAGAAAGAGAGAAGCATCTCTTCCTTTTCTCATAAGGCCAGTAGTTCTATGGAATTAGGCCCCACCCTTATGACCTCACATAACCTTAATTACCTCCTAAGGACCCTATCTCCAAATATAGTCACATTGGGGGGGGGGTTAAACCTTCAACATAAGAATTTTGGAAGGGCAAAACTTAGTCTACAGCACTTGATATATAGAACCTTGAATTCAGCAATTAGAGAATACACAAGAACATAGAAAACAGTTATAAAAAATATCCAACACATTAGGCTATTAAACAATGCTCAATAAATTTAACAAATCTGTATTATTCATACCACATTCTCTAATCAAAGTGCAATTAAGTTAGAAATCAGTAATAAAAAGAAAAATAAAATAAAAATTTCTATACCTTCTTGGCATTAGAGAACAAATTTTTAAATTACTCCTGGGTCAAAATATTAATAATTACAAAGGAAATTAGGAAAACTTTGAATTTGAAAGAGTATGAAAACATAGGTGTTCTGTGTGTGATATGATATAAATATCTCCTCTGAAACTTCGATTTCTGCAAAATCACCCACTAAAAATAACGGTGTGTCAGGAGAAAGATAGATCTAGAAATAAAACACCTAAAATTTATACATTTTGTAAAATAACAACCTTAATAAAATAATAAATTACACAGTTAAAAAGATAGGCTTAGCCTCAAATAAATACTATATGAAACCTTATTTTTTAAAATAGGCAAATATATGATGATATAAGGAAACATGAGCTAAATTATAGCAAAGGGGAAATGCACAAAAATGAGGAAAAATCACACAATACGTAATTCCAAGAGGAAACATTTGACTAAAGTAAGCCCAGGGGAGGAACATGAAATGAACAGGTAGCATGTACAGTACCGTGTTCACCCACAGCTGGCAACAGTCAGCAGTATGAATGCACTTTCCATTTTAGTACTTTCTGTTTTACTGCTATTACTTTTGGTGAGATAAAATGTTAGCATGTTGACATTTTAAAAATGTATAATCAAAGCAACGTGTGCATTATGCTGTCATCATTCTCTTATTTGCAAATCACACATGAATTCTTTTTTTTTTAGGTTTATTTATTTGAGAGAGAGAGAGAAAAAGAGAGAGAGGTCATGGGAGCAAGGGAAGGGGCAGAGGGAAAGGGAGAGAAAGAATCCTCAAGCAGACTCCCTGCTTGCTCAGAGCCCAACTCGGGGCTCGTTCCAGGACCCTGAGATCATGAGCCAAAGGTAGACACTTAACCGACTGAGCCACCCAGGCACCCCATGAACTAATTCTTACTATAGAAACCTTTGTTAGACAGAAGAGTCTTATCTAAAGCACAACTTCACTCTTAGAGGGGAATTAATAGGCTTAGCTATTTTTATTAGAAAACATGCTGAAATTTAGTCATTATCTTTACAAGCAGGGTCCAATCAGGAGAAAAAAAATCAGAGGAAGTTTTATACCATTTTGATTTAAAGAATTATTAATTATGATAGGAGAGTTACTGTAAAGATAGAGAACCCTAAAGGAGAACAATCCTATTCCTAAGGGAGAGTGTCCAATGAAAGACAAATTTGAAAGTGTGGTTCAAATCTTATTAAAGGAGGTGTGGTTGTAACCAATTAGATAACAAAGAAATTTGCCAGATTGCAGAGCCAGAGCTGGTCCCCACTTGCCAGAAAAGCAGGAACACCCCTTTGGAACACAGACAAATTGAGCAGGTGGCAGATTGAGCTCGGTTACCACTGCGGATTTGAGAGATAGAGTGTTGTGCTCACATCAGGAGGGGTACAGGAAATAAACCTCTAAGATGTAAGCAAGCTGGGATGACAGGCAGGCAATGGGAGATTGGTGGAGAGTGGAAAGGGTACACGTAGGAAGTGGGGACTGCTTATGTTGCTACTGAACAAGGAGCTGGGTAGGCCTCTCTTTGTAGGAACTTAGTGCTCTTCTTGCATGCAGCTTGAACTGAATGATTCTGGGCCAGCTCCTGGGGATGAAGGTTGGGTAGCCGTTCCACTAAATGGCAAGCCCATAGAGACCCCCAGCACAGTGCCAGCAGGATGAAGGAGAGGGTACAGGGAGCAGGAATCTTGGCTGAGGCACCATGTTGTCATGGTGTCCAGTCCAAGCTGTATTTTTGCTGCCCAAATTAAGTGCTACAGAAAGAGCACAGCAGGCAAATGCTGGAGAAAGCTGATCCCTACAAGTACCTAGCACTAGGTACTTGCAGACCAAGCAGCAGGGAGGGGGAAAAAAAACAGAAACAAACAAACAAAAAACAAAAACAAAACACAACTTCCAGGAATCTGATGAACAAGCCATTTTGGAAGCAGGAATGCCCCTTAAGATTTTTCTGGCAGGCAAAGGAGAAATATTTATAAGGCCAAGCTCCTTTTTTAAAAAGCATGAATTTGGAGTTGAGAGGCAATAAATGAATGACCATCATATCACCCATCTTGCAAAACTAAAACAAAGAGAGAGAAATAAATCCAAAGAACATAGAAGAAAGAAAACAATCACGAAAGAAGGCAAATTTAAAGAAATAAAAAATTCAATGAAAGAATCAATACACCAAAAGAACAGACTCTTGAAAAGACAAGTAAAAGAGACAAAACTGTCAGGATTGATCAAGAAAAAAATTTGTGAAGTCTCATAAAAAAGTTAGGATTAATAAGGAATATGTAGGTAGAATTACAGCAGAGGCATACAAATAAAATAGCACTGTAACTAAATTTAAGCCAATAAATTTGAAAACTTGGGGGGGAACCCTACCATCTAAACTAATTTGAGAAAAAAGAAAAAAATTCTAAAAACAACGATGATCATTAAATTGAATCAGTAGATACATATCTACCTTCCAACCCACACAAATAACAAAAAAACAATATCAAAAGGGCACAGACTAGTAATTCTATTGGCATGTCTACCAAACTCACAAAAAAAAAAAGAAAGAAAAGAAAACCACCCAAGTAATTTTATAAAATTAATATAAGTAGGAGTCAAAATCAGTAAAAAACAGTATAAGAAACAGTTATAAGCCAATTTCACTTTTGATACAGAGTGAGGTTAGGACAAGATGGCTTGATTTCAGCTTAAAGACTGCCAAGAGTGACGACCAAAATCTAATACATGCTGACCTTCATTTCAGTTTCCTGTTGACCCAGCGAACAAGTAAAACACAAAATATTTGAGACAAAGACACAAGTGAGAAAGATGATACAGCTTTCCAGTTCTTGGCTAGTTTCTTAGCAAGGTTCTTCCTAAGTTTTGTTTTCAATGAAGAGAGGCAGGAAGAGAAACCCACAACATCAAAGGAGCCCAAGTCATTAGCTCCCTTCCATTTATGCACTTAAAAAAATGAGAGGGGTCATATCATCATTCAAGAGTCTATCTACTTAACTATATTAAGCAGTTCTTTTTTACATGACAGTGATACAATTTTGTGTCAATGCATTGTGTTTTCATTGACTTATTGGGTCCAAAAAGGCTTGACCATAGCCTATTACAAATATGCACAAAACTCCTAAAAATATATATCTGCACATTGAAATTTGCAATGTATTTAAAAAATAAATCATGACCAGGATGGGTATATCTTAAAAGTGTTAGGGATGATGCAACATTAAAAGCTCTCATAATGCAATACGATACACTAATAAAGGACAAAAAGTATATTTTTTTGTCCATGCAAAAACAACCACATCCTTTTAAATCAACTCCAATTTAAGATTTCTTAAAAACCTTATCAATCAGAAATAGAAGAGAATTTCCATTACCCAAGTAAAAATGAATGTGCAAAGACTATGGTTTGGTTAATCTAATACAAAATTCCAACCCCTTTTCCAATGCTGTCTTTCGTTATATAAGCTGGAAAGCTTAACACTTACCTTCCCAGTCTGCCTTGAGAGAGTTTTAACGTAGGTAGCTGAACTTACAGAAAGCATTTTGAGAGCATGAGGAAAAGGTCTACAACTAGGTTTATTTTTACATAAGAAAAGATAACTTCTATGTGTTTGAGATACTAGATTCTTGTCACATTTTCTGTCACCTTACAAATGAACACATTCACAAGAGATCCAGATTATCTGACAAAAACCTATAATGATTTCCATAATTAATGTTGAAATTCTAGAAACATTGCCTTTAAAAATTAAAATTAAGACAAAGATGCCTGCCATTACTGCTTCTATTTAGCAGCATATTGACTGTTCTTGTCAGTCCAGGATGACAAGAACAAGAGCTAAGATCTATGAGATTTGGGAGAAAAAAAAATTAAAACTGTAATTACCACAGAAAAACACTGATGGGATACACAGGCAAATTATTACAATTAATGAGGGGTGTTAGACCAGAATACTGGATAGAAGATTCATACACAAAATTCAGTTGAATTTCTATAATCCAGCAACAGTAAAATGAGATTTTTAAAAGTAACAGTAACGGGATGCCTGGGTGGCTCAGTCAGGTAAGCGTCTGCCTTCGGTTCAGGTCGTGATCCTGGGGTCCTGGGATCCAGTCCAGCATCGGGCTCCTTGCTCAGCAGGGAGCCTGCTTCTCCCTCTGCTTGTGCTCCCTCTCTTCTCTGGCAAATGAATAAATAAAATCTTAAAAAAATAAAATTAAAATAAACGTAACAGAAACTCTCAGTAAACTAGGAATAGAGGGGAACTTCCTAAACTTGATTAAGTACACCTGCAAAAAACGTATAGCTAACATCATACTAAATGGTGAGAAATTTGAAACTTTCCCATTAAGATCAGGAATAAAGCAAGTATGTCTCCTCTCATGATACTTTTGAGCATTATAATGAATGACCTAGCTAATGCAATAAGATAAGAAAGGGAAACAAAAGGTATACAGATGGAGAAGAGAAAACAAACCTGTCTTGGTTGATGACAGAACTGTCTATGTAGAGAACCCAAAAGAACCAAGAGAGAAACTACTGAAATTAATGAGTGATTACATCAAGGCTGTAAGATACAAGGTCAATTTACGAAAGTCAATCACTTGCCTACATACCAGCAATGAACAAGTGGAATTTGAAATTTAAAACATGATACCATGCACATTACCCCCCGCAAAATGAAATAGTTATAAATCTAACAAAATTTGTATATATGAGAAAAGCTATAAAACTGTGAAGATATTAAAGAAGAACTAAATAAGTGGAGAGATATTGCATGTTCATAGATAAGAAGACTCAATATTGTAAAGATGTTGGTTCTCTTCAACTTGATCTTCAGAGTCAATGAAATCTGACTCAAATCCCATTGGTTATTTTATGGATATTGAAAACTGAGATTGAAGTTTATGTGGAAAGGCGAAAACCCATAATAGCCAACACAGTATTGAAGGAAAAGAATGATGTTGGAGGACTGACATTACCTGACTTCAACACTTACTATAAAGCTATAGGAATCAGGACAGTGTAGTAGTGGTTAAAAAAAAAAAATGACAAATAAGTCATTGAAACAGAATAGATAGCTGAGGAAAAGATCCACATAAATATAGTCAACTGATCTTTGACAAAGGATCAAAAGTAATACAACGGAGCAAAGAGTCTTTTCAACAAATGTTGCTGGAACAATTGGACGTTCACATGTAAAAAAAAAAAAAAGAATCTAAACATAGACCTTACATCCTTCATAAAAAATAAATTCAACATGGATCAGACCTAAATGTAAAACAAAAAGCTATAAAACTCATAAATGATAGCATAAGGAAAAAAAACTAGGTGACATTGGGCATGGTGATGACTTAGTAGATACAACAAAGTCATGATCTATGAAGGAAATAATTGATAAGCTGGACTTTATTAAAACAAAAAAATTGTGCTGTGCAAAAGACAACATCAAAAGAGTGAGAAGACAAGCCACAGACTGGGAAAAAAAATATTTGCAAAAGACACATCTTCTGAAGGTCTGTTATACAAAATATACAAAGAACTCTTAAAACTCAATAATAAGAAAACAAACAACGTGATTTAAAAATGACCCAAAAATCTGAAAGGACATCTCACTAGATAATATATACACATGGAAAAAAAATCACAGGAAAAAAAATCCTCAGACCAAATACAAATGAAAACAACAAGACACTAGACATCTATTAGAATGACCAATAACCGCAACAGTGACAGCAAGTACTCGTGAGTTTGTGAAGCAACAAGAACTCACATTTATTGCTGGTTGCTGGTAGGAATGCAAAATTGCCTCTTTGGAGACCATTTGACAGTTTTTTACAAAACTAAACATACTCATAGCATATAATCCAGCAATCATACTCCTTGATACTTATCAAAAGGAGTTAAAAATGTATGTCCACACCAAAAACTGCACATGGATGTTGCTAGCAACTTTATGTATAATTGCCAGCGGCACCTGGGTGGCACAGCGGTTGAGTGTCTGCCTTCGGCTCAGGGCGTGATCCCGGCATTCTGGGATCGAGCCCCACATCAGGCTCCTCTGCTATGAGCCTGCTTCTTCCTCTCCCACTCCCCCTGCTTGTGTTCCCTCTCTCGCTGGCTGTCTCTATCTCTGTTGAATGAATAAAAAACTTTAAAAAAAAATTTATAGTTGCCAAAACTTGGAAGCAACCAAGATGCCCTTCATTCAGTAAGTGAATGGCTAAATAAATTGTGATGCATCCAGACGATGGAGTCTTATTTAGCCCTAAAAAGAAATGAGGGGTGCCTGGGTGGCACAGCGGTTAAGCGTCTGCCCTCAGCTCAGGGCGTGATCCCGGCATTACAGGATCGAGCCCCACATCAGGCTCCTCTGCTGAGCCTGCTTCTTCCTCTCCCACTCCCCCTGCTTGTATTCCCTTTCTCACTGGCTGTCTCTATCTCTGTCGAATAAATAAAATCTTTAAAAATATATATATATAAAATATAAATAAAAAGAAATGAGCTATCAAGCCATGAAGACATGCATAAAATAAATGTGCATTACTAAATGAAAGAGACCAATCTAAAAAGGCTATACACTATATAGTTCCAAATATTTGACATTCTGGAGAAGGTAAAACTACAGAGACAGTAAAAGGATCAGTAGTTGCCAGGGACTTATGGGAGAGGGAGGGATAAATAGTTGGAACAAAGGATCTTTAGGGCAGTGAAACTACTCTGTCGGATACATGGTAGATACACGGTGGATACATGGCGGATACATACCCACAGAACGTTCAACACCAAGAGTGAATCTTAATGTAAACCATGGACTTTGAGTGATAAGGATGTATCAACGTAGGTTCATCAATCGTAGCTAATGTACCACTCTGGTGGGGAATGTTGATAATGGGGGAGGCTGTGCATGTGTGGGGGTGGAAGGTAGATGGGAAATCTCAGTACCTTCTACTAAATTTTGCTGTGAACCTAAAACTGTTCAAAAAATAGTTTATTTTTTAAAAAATTAAACATTTAAAGTCTTGTGCTTCCAGCCATGATGGAGTAACAGGACTTAATCCAGACTTAACATCCTACAGGAAACAACTAGAAAACTGGACAAAAAAGAGCCCAAACCTGTTCTTAGATATTGGAAGATACACAGGGTAAAACCACAATCTCTGAAAAAAAGGGAAATGAGAGAAAGGAACCACACAAACAAAATGTCTCTCCTCCTGGAGAAACAACATGGATTGTGTGGATTATATGGAATAAAGAAAATCAGTCATGGCAGGTATCACTTACTGAAGAGAAAAATATTTTCAGTTCAGTGAGCCTAAGGCAACTAGAAGGTACCAGGCAGAATTCTAGAGAGTGAGAGAAACTAGTTAAACAGACACAAACAACTCCAGGAATCTGTATAAAAATCCCTTTGAGCCAATGGCTAAGCACTAAATTGTACATGCGTACAATACAACTCCATGAGGTCAGGTAATAATGGCCAGGGTGCTGTTAAGTTGCAGAATTCCCAGAGCTCACACAGGAAAGAAAGTCATTCCTTGATGAGCACCTGGACAGTCAGTGGAGACTAATTTATTCCTGGAGTAAAGACCACTCAATATTTACTCTATCAGGGGGTTTTTTTGGGCGGAGAGGGGGCTACATACATACTGTTTTCTATTGCGGCTGCACCACATTCCTGGAATTATTGCATTCCTAATTTAAGACAGAACAGTGTGGTAGCAGTTTGCATAATGACTTGAAGGGACTTAAGAGACAGTAAGATTTTTTTTTTTAAGATTTTATTTATTTGACAGAGAGAGAGCGCAAGCTCAAGAGGGGGTGCTGCAGAGGGAGAGGAAGAAGCAGACTCCCTGCTGAGCAGGGAGCCTGATGTGGTACTCGATCCCAGGACCCTGGGATCATGATCTGGGCCGAAGTCAGATGCTTAACTGACTGAGCCACCCAGGCGCCCCAGTACCACCTCTTTTTTATCCATTCATCTATTGATAGACACTTGGGCTGTTTCCATGATTTGGCTGTTGTAAATAATGCTGCAATAAACATAGGGACCCATGTATCCTTTCGATTTAGTAGTTTTGTATTTTTTGAGTAAATAGTAGTGCAATTACTGGATTGTAGAGTAGTTCTATTTTTAATTTTTTGAGGAAACTCCATATGTTTTCCACAGTGGCTGCACCAGTTTGCATTCCCACCAACATTGCAAGAGGGTTCCTTTTTCTCCACATCCTCAGCAACACTTGTTTATTGTGTTGTTGATTTCAGCCATTCTGACAGGTGTGAGGTGATATCTCATTGTAGTTTTGATTTGTATTTCCCTGATGCCTAGTGATGTTGATTATCTTTTCATATGTCTTTTGGCCATCTGGATGTCTTCTTTGGAGAAATATCTGTTCATGTCCTCTGCCAATTTTTAATTGGATTATTTGTTTTGGGGGAGTTGAGTTGTATCAGTTCTTTATATATAACTTTGAATACTAACCCTTTAACAGATAAGTCATTTGCAAATAGCTTCACCCATTCTATAGGTTGTCTTTTAGTTTTGTGGATTGTTTCCTTCACTGTGCAGAAACTTTTTATTTTGATGTAGTTCCAATAGTTTATTTTTGCTTTTATTTCCCTTGCCTCAGGAGACATACCTAGAAAAATGTTGCCATGGCCAATGTCAGAGAGATTACTGCCCACACTCTTTTCAAGGATTTTTATGTTTTCAGGTTTCACATTTAGGTCTTCGATCTATTTTGGTTTATTTTTATGTATGCTGAAAGAAAGTGGTCCAGTTTCCTCCTTTTACATGTAGCTGTCCCAAAACCATTTGTTGAAGAGACTTTGTCACGTTTTAAGAAAACTTGTTTTTTGTGCTTAGAGAAAAAGTTAGTTTGACAAGAAATATGCAATTATACTTTAGAAGGTGAAATTTAGCTACATTAAAGTGATGATCTAATACAAAATTCCTACCACATAGTTTCACACATACATACATACACATCATATAGTTGTAATTATAAAGTAATATATCTGATAGTAAAGTCACACATGAAAAAATGTGTGTATATAAGAAGGTAGAAAAGAGAAGATACATGAACTGTCTACTTTGATCCAACCTGCAGAACTGTGCATGACAAGACGATTTCAGGATTTCTACTTCCTAAAACTGCTTAGGTGATATATGATCTAAAAACAACCTACACAATTAACTCCCACTCACTCTTCAGAAATGAAGCTTAGGGGCGCCTGGGTGGTGCGGCGGTTGGGCGTCTGCCTTCAGCTCAGGGCGTGATCCCGGTGTTATGGGATCGAGCCCCATATAGGGCTCCTCTGCTGTGAGCCTGCTTCTTCCTCTCCCACTCCCCCTGCTTGTGTTCCCTCTCTCGCTGGCTGTCTCTATCTCTGTCGCATAAGTAAATAAAATCTTAAAAAAAAAAAAAAAGAAATGAAGCTTAGGTAAACACTGCCTTGGAAAGCTGTTCCTGGCACCTCCTTCTTTCGAGAGGCTGAATTAGGCACCTCTTTCAGCAGCTTCATTGTCCCCAGACATGCCTCTATCATGTCAGTACCACCAGTGCTCGCAACAATCCTGGTGTGTCTGTCTCCCTGGTAGAGAGTGACCACCTGGGATCTGCTTATCTCAAGGTCCTCAACTTAGCCTCATGTCTGGCACTTAGTATTTGCTCAAACAAATGTTTCTTAATCTAGCCTCTTTGTATATACTTTAGATCTGCATTCCTATGAATATACACCAAATTAATGTTTTACCTGGAAAGACAAAATATTTCAACCAAAAAACATGCTCATTTCCCAACAAAGTGTTACCGTTTTATGTTCCCATTTTCTTTTCTTCTGCTTCTCTAGCAGAGGAATCCCTATGGCATAACCAGAAACCAACTGACATTCCTCTAATAGAAACAGTAGTTACTTTTCTACTTTCCAGAACATTGGGTTTAAAATATACTTTAAATGAAATTGGTGAAAGATACCAATGATATAAGCTTACCTTGACGCAAATCTTAGCAACAGAGAAAATACTTGATTCCACATGCATTATAAATTTTATCTTGCATCATATTTGATATAACTTTTATAATACACCTGGATTCTTGTCGCAGTAGGTACAGACATGCAAGAACTCTGCATCTTGAAAAATGTAATAAGGGATACATTAAATTATGTATTGTATGAAAAGGAGTGACAGATGGTATTATAGAGCACGCTGAAACACTGGTATTTATACAATAAGCATTAAATACATTTCTCTAGATAAATGAGGTTATTTGCAGGTATGACGCACCTAACCCTCAAATTATGGTTTATTTTAGGTGTGAGTGCATCACATAGCTTATTTTAGAGGCTGCATCTGTCAGAATGAAACTGATGTGATACAGAAATTTGAAAGATATCAGAAACCACTCCGAGTAAACCTAGAAATGTGGGAATACAAAAAGAACATAAAACTAAAGCGTAGATTTCTGTGGTGGTAGAAGAAGAATAAAATAAAATAACAATGATCTTCAAAGAGAACTAAGGAAAAAGGATGTAAAGTCATGGATGTAAGTTACATAAAAAGCATTCCATGGATAAGGAACTCCACCCAAGTACAAGATGTCTAAATGACAGTTGGTAATTTACGGTAAACCATGGAATCAATATAATTTACTCTAAGTATTAGAGAGGAGCCTAAATCTCTTGAGGATGCAAATGACTGACTCTACACACAAAATGCAAAATCACTTTTTGCTTTGTATTTTGAAAACTCATCCTTTAAAAAGCTAAGGGAAATGAATGAAATTTGTTCATTTTAACTTGTGTTATTCCATTTATTTCTTTTCCCTGCTTTCAATTTTTCTCTTCACAGAGCAACTGAGTTCTTATTTCTTCAAAATACTGTTTTTCCAGCACCTAGCTGTGAAAAGGATTACCTCCAACTTAGACCAAATAACAACTTTCTTCTTGAAACCACCAAATTTTTACTTGAGAATTCATGATTTGTTCATGTAGACAGGAAAAAATAATACATTATAAATATCTTTGATCATACTCTTTAACATTTCTGCCTTTTAAAAACAGTTCTCATCAACATAAGGCTCGTTTGGGACCCAGCCTGGTGCTTCCCTGGCCCTCTCGGCAGCTGTGCATTGGACCGCATTTCCAGGCTGAACTTCAGAGTAGGATACTCTCTCCCATTCAAAAATCACTTCCTGGTACAGTAAAATTTACCCACTCCTTTAAAAAAATATAAAATACTAAACTGAAAGGAAAATACTTATTTTTCATTTGTGAAAAATTTTGATGATGCAGATTTACAAACACCACTGCTTCCTTTTAAATATTAATTTAAGCTCTATAAAATGTTTTCAAATGTATCATTATGACAAATACCTTCAGAACTTTTAAAATAATTATACAAAAATCAACTAGCATGTTGCCGAAGAACAGAAAGCTTTTGTGCATTCTCTCTGGTTATCCTATTTAAATATATGCTAAATGCTACTTCTGAATACCAGGAACAACAAATATAATATAGAGAAGACATGGGAAATGACAAACATACAATAAAATCTAAGTATATTGAACTTAAAAAAAAATTATTAACGCACTGACCAAGCTTCCTCATTTTAACATGTTTCTATTCTTGCCCATAATTTTTCACATAAACAGCTGAAATCCTAATTAGGTACACAGGAGTTATTTTCCACTTCTGATGTGTACTATTTCCTTCTTTGAATAAAAATGAAGCATTACTTCCACTGAGCAAAAGATATATCACAAGAATCTTTTTTTTTTTTTCTGTTCACAACCATTGTTTTGTTTTGTTTTAAAAAAGAAAAAGGTAAAGTATGTGAAAACAGTTCATGGTCCAACTGATGTGTTGTAAACCTACTAGAATCATTGATATGGGACCAATTATAACAAATTGATAATCATAAAGGAGCTGATGACTAAGTACGAAAGGTAGAGTAATTTTGGAGGACTCCTTCAATAGAAATACAAACTGAGGCAGATGTAAGTGGCAGGAAAATTACAAACCATAAAACATTTATGTCTAAATTTTCAAGGGATATAGACACATTACATATTGCCCTAAAACATAATTGATTTGGGCTGCCCAGCATTTTCAAAAATTGGATATTATGGGGGAGCCTGGGTGGCTTAGTCAGCTGAGTGTCTGACTCTTGGTTTCGGCTCAGGTCATGATCTCAGGGTTGTGAGATCAAGCCCCAAGTCCGTCTTGTGCGCAGCACAAAGTCGGCTTGAGATTCTCTCTCTCCCTCTCCTTCTGCCCCTCGTCCCGCTCTCTCTCACTTTCTAAGATAAATAAAACTTTTTTTAATTGGATATTTTGTATAAGAGTCCATAATTCTGATTGTTCTTGAAAAATCAGAACAGTAATTATACTGGGCCTAAATCCCCAAAGGCAGTTGTTTTCAGAGTGTTGTCTAGACCAGTGGTATCAGCATCACCTGTGAAGCTGTTAGAAACAAAGATTCTCTGACCCCATGCCAGATCTACTGAGTCAGAAATGTGAGGGATGGGACAAAGCAATCTGTTTTTTAGCAGGCCCTCTAGATAATTTGGATTTATGCTGAAGTTTGACAACTACTGATCTATGACAATAAAAGACAGGATTTTGCTTTGTTATGTTTTATTTTTTAATGACAAAAAAGTGTTGTTTTATCCAATCCTTTTATTTCTACATTTATTGAGATGTTCACAGGGTTCCTCTTCTTTAATCTGTGAAGAGTGTGAACTATTTTATTGTTTTCTACTATTAAACTATTCTTTCATATCTACTTGGTTATTTGTATAGTTTTCTATTTTGGTTTGCTAATAATATTTTATTTGAATATTTCCTCTATGTTATTAAGTGACTTATCTGGTAATTTTCTTCCTTATCTAGTTTTGTTTTCAAGACTCTAAATAAGGTAAGATTTCCATTTCTTCTTTTTCCTAGAATAGTTTGTATAAGATAAAGATTATGAATTTGTTGGAAGTTTTATATAATCTTCCTATGAAGAAAAATTTGGCCTTATAATTTTTTGGATATACAGTCAATCTCCATTGCGAGTGAATGTTGTGTCTTTGAAATTACCTAATCATTAAAATGTATTTTTAAGCCCAAAATGAATATTTGGTATTTTTACAGTTAAAAAAATTTTGGTCACCCAATGCAAATGTTCCTACCTAAGGTCAAACAAGGTGACACTGTGCTTTCTTGTTCCCGAGCTCATCTTTTACACGTGTCTTTTTTGTCGTCTCTTTGGTGGCGTGCTTTTAACATTTTTGTACTTTTAGTTGATGACTGTGTTGTTTAAAATGGCCCCCAAATGTAATGCTGAAATGCTGCCTTAGTGTTTCTAAGTGAAAGAAGGCTGTGATGGACCTAAGAGAACATGTGGGTTAGATAAACTTTGTTCAGGCATGTTATAACATTCGTGGACGTTGCTAATGAATCAACAATATATATTATATTATAAATGGCATCTTTAAGAAATAAGACTGTATTCATCGGTTGGTGAAACAGCTATGACCAGGGGCTTGCAGGAATCTAACCTCGTATTTTTCTCTGGGAGCAATGGTTCGTATTTCCTCATTCAGTGTTCACAGTGACTTTATAGAATAAACTCTCTAATGTGAATAATGAGAGAATTGACCACTTTAAACTACCAATTCAGTTTCTTTAACAGCTATACATCTAGGACATTTTCTCTTTCTTTTTTGAGTCAATTTAACTGATTTAAATTTATTCTAAAAATTATTCATTTTATAAATCCATTTTGCTACTGTAAAGATTTTTTTAATCTGCGATTATGTCTTTTTTTTCTAATATTGTTTAATTTTACTAGTTTTATTTTCTTCTTGACCGATATTATCAGATTGTTTGCCTATTTTATTTTAAACCTTTTTGGTTTGGTTTTGTAGAACCTCCATTTTCCTCTATTTTATACTTTTCTTCTTTTGTTTATTTAATGATTTTTTATTATATTATGTTAGTCACCATACCGTACATCCCCGGATTCCGATGTCAAGATTGATGCTTCATTAGTTGCATATAACACCCAGTGCACCATGCAATACGTGCCCTCCTTACTACACATCACTGGTCTATCCCAATCCCCCACCCCCCTCCCCTCTGAGGCCCTCAGTTTGTTTCTCATAGTCCATAGTCTCTCATGTTTCCATTCCCCCTTCTGATTACCCCCCCTTTCTTTATCCCTTTCTTCCCCTACCGATCATCCTAGTTCTTATGTTCCATAGATGAGAGAAATCATATGATAATTGTCTTTCTCTGCTTGACTTATTTCACTTAGCATTATCTCCTCCAGTGCCGTCCATGTTGCAGCAAATGTTGAGAATTCGTTCTTTCTGATAGCTGAGTAATATTCCATTGTATATATGGACCACAGCTTCTTAATCCAGTCATCTGTTGAAGGGCATCTCGGCTCCTTCCATGATTTGGCTATTGTGGACAATGCAGCTATGAACATTGGGGTGCATATGGCCCTTCTCTTTACTACGTCTGTATCTTTGGGGTAAACACCCAGTAGTGCAATGGCTGGGTCATAGGGTAGTTCAATTTTTAACTTTTTAAGGGACCTCCACACTGTTTTCCAGAGTGGCTGTACCAACTTGCATTCCCACCAACAATGTAGGAGGGATCCCCTTTCTCCACATCCTCTCCAACAATTGTTGTTTCTTGCCTTGTCTATCTTTGCCATTCTAACTGGCGTAAGGTGGTATCTCAGTGTGGTTTTGATTTGAATTTCCCTGATGGCTAATGATTTTGAACATTTTTTCATGTGTCTGTTAGCCATTTGTATGTCTTCATTGGAAAAGTGTCTGTTCATATCTTCTGCCCATTTTATGATTTGTTTATTTGTTTCTCGTGTATTGAGTTTGAGAAGTTCTTTGTAGATCTTGGATACCAGTCCTTTATCTGTGGTGTCCTTTGCAAATATATTCTCCCATTCCGTGGGCTGTCTCTTAGTTTTTTTGACTGTTTCCTTGGCTGTGCAGAAGCTCTTTATCCTGATAAAGTCCCATAAGTTCATTTTATCTTTTATTTCTCTTGCCTTTGGAGATGTGTCGTGAAAAAGGTTGCTCTGGCCGATGTCATAGAAGTTGTTGCCTATGTTCTCCTCTAGAATTTTGATGGATTCCTGTCTCACATTGAGGTCTTTCATCCATTTGGAGTTTATTTTTGTGTATGGTGTGAGAGAGTGGTCAAGTTTCATTCTTTTGCATGTAGCTGTCCAATTTTCCCANGTGTTGGCTTGTGTATCTTGCTGCTCCCCTGTTGGCATATATATTTATAATTTTCATATCCACTTGTTGAATAATACTTCCTTTAAGAATAATATAGTGCCCTTCTGTATCTCTCTCTATGGCCTCTAGTTTAAAATCCAGTCTATCTGATATGAGAATTGCTATCCCAGCTTTCTTTTGAGGACCATTTGCGTGAAAGAAGGTACTCCATCCCTTTACTCTCAGTCTGAATGCATCTTTGGGTTCAAAATGAATCTCTTGTAGAGAGCAAATAGATGGGTCATTTCTTTTTATCCAATCTGCAACTGTGTGGCCTTCTATGGGAGCATTTAAACCATTTACATTGACACTGAGAACTGAGAGATAGAATTTTAATGATGCCATGTTCCCAGTAGAGTCTTTTTTGTATCCGTTGTGACTTTCTGTTCTGTATCACTCTTGGGGCCTTTTTAACTTTATAGAACCCCCCTTAATATCTCCTATAGGGCTGGTTTCGTGGTTACGAAATTGGTTAATGAGTGGCGATTCTGGAACGTCTTTATTTCTCCATCAATTCTGAATGACAGCTTTGCTGGATAAAGGATCCTTGGCTGCATGTTTTTCTCTGAAAGAGCTTTAAAAATGCCCCCCCAAGCCTTTCTCTCATTCCAGGTCTCTGTAGACAGGTCTGACGTAATCCTGATACCTTTGCCTTGGTACGTGAGAAATTTCTTTGCCCTGGCCGCTTTCAATACTGTATCCTTGGATCTAATATTTGCGAATTGCACTATGACGTGACGTGGCGTAGGTTTGTCCTGGTTGAGCTTGGATGGGGTCCTCTCTGCCTCTTGGACACGAATGCTTGTTTCCCTTGCTAGATTAGGGAAGTTTTCAGCTACAATTTGTTCAAATATCTCTTCTAGACCTCTGTTTTTCTCCACCCCTTCAGGGATGCCGATGATTCTGACATTGGATCGTTTCATAGAGTCAGTAATCTCCCGTAATCTACATTCGTGGGCGTGGATTTTTTTAAGACCAGCTNGTTTATGTTCAGCTTCTATTTTCGTTTTTTCTTCTACTAACCCATCCTCCAGTTCGCTAATACGTTCCTCTGCTTCGGTGACCCTGGCCGTCAGAGCCTCTAGTTTTGCCTGCATCTGGCTCATAGAATTTTTAATTTCTGTCAGATTCGCTCTCATTTCCGTCCTTAGGGATTCTATATTCTCAGTAACGTTTTCGTTAATACTTTTTTCAAGTCTACGCATCATTTTGACCATTGTTACTCTGAATTCCAATTCTGATAATTTGGTTACATCCATATCCATTATTTCTGTGGCAGAGGCCACAGACTCACTGTCTTTTCTTTGCTGGGGAGGGGGGGACTTCTCCTTCTTGTCATTCTGATGAGGAGAGGTTGCGGGGTTGTCCAGAGCCCAAATTATTGACTGGGACCCAGGCTGTGCGCCCTTGTTTTATAGGGATCTTAGGGATGTGGGCTTCTTTTTTAAAGATTTTATTTATGTGGCAGACAGCCAACCAGCAAGAGAGGGAACACAAGCAGGGGAGTGGGAAAGGAAAAAGCAGGCTCCCAGCGGAGGAGCCCGATGCGGGACTCAATCCCGGAACGCCGGGATCATGCCCTGAACCAAAGACAGAGGCTTAATGACTGCGTCACCCAGGTGCCCCAGGTTGTGGGCTTCTTGATTTTTCAGCCTGACTTCTGGGGGAGGGGCCTGCCACACAGATACTCAGGCAACCCGGTTTGGGTAGAGTCTCCGTGTCCCCTGCAAGGGGGGGTGGGGATGGGCACACTGTGCGCCGGTATTTCCAGGCTTTTCTTCTCTGGTGGCTTTCCCTGGCGGTCTGCTGTGCTTCTTCTGAGAGCCAGAGCAGTAGCGGCCGAAATTCAGCCTCTGTCACAGAACGGAGGGATTGCGGCCCATTCTCCACTGATGTTCTGGACACTTTAACTCTGTTTCTGTTCGTGCTGCTCAACCCTGTAGCATCCCGGGCTGTGCGCCCCACACCCGGAGTCCCAGCCCTCACTTCCAGGGCCGGTGCGTCTCTGTCCTTTGTGCTTCTAATGCCGCCAGCCGCCCCCACGCTCCCGGTCTCAGTCTGGATTATAAGCACACCGGGATTCTGGAGTTCTGTGAGATGCCTGGTGGCGCGCACTCCCAGCTCACGGTCTCAGTCTGCTCTCTCGTGGGTGCCGTCCGGGAGCCCACCTGCTCACCCATCCAGGTGGCTCCCGCTTGCCAGAGCCCGAACGCGGTGGCTCCCTCCCCCTTCTGTTTATCTTCCAACATCTGTGCGCAGTTTCATGGCTCCCCGCTTCGTACCTCAATACTCAGCGCTGGAGATGTTCATTTGTAGAGATCCAGATGTATCTTCCTGCGTCTCAGGCTGATTCCGTGGATGTTCAAGCTGGTCTGGTACCTATCCAGCTCGACTCAGGGGACCGGCTGAAAAAGGGGTCCCCTACTCCTCCGGCATCTTAACTCCCACCTCCCTATTTTATTCTTTTCTTTTACCCGTTTCCTTCTACATATTTTGATTCTCATGATTTTTCATTTTCTAAGCTTGTGAGTTGAATATTATATTTTTTTATTTGTCTTTTTTAACATATGAATTTAATTAAGTGTAAAATGTGTGTGTTCTTTATTTTGTAAATTTTTACTTTCTTTGTCATTCAATTACAATTATTTCATAATTCGCATTACAATTTCCTTTTTTGGAGAATGAATTTCTTAGAAAAGGTGTTTTTTGCTTGTTTTAAATTCTAAAAATATAGGAATTGCAGGGTTTTTCTTCCAATTTCTAAATTCATTGTTTTGAGATTATAAAATAAGGAATGCATAATTATGATTTTGCAGATACTTATTTTGGGTTCTATTGTTTGCTCAGTTTTTGTAAATGTTCCTTATGTCCTGGAAACGAGTGAGCATTTCTTATGGATGCAAGTTCATTATATATCATCAAATTAGCTTATTAATTATGCTGTTTGAATTTCTAATGTTCCCAATAATCGGTTTTGTCTGCTTGATCATTCCTTGTCAGAAAGAAATGTGTCAAAATCAACCATTAAGATTATGGATCTGTCCATTAAATATATATCTTTTCAATTAATTTAATTTTGTTTACAATCATTGTGTTGCTTTTGTAAATGGAATATTTCTTTTATTATGTTTCCTAACTAGCTCTAATTTTAGTTCTATAATTGAACTTTATTGATATCCATATAGTAAATTTATACATAGGCATCTATTAAATTTTTACTTGTCATAGTGTTTCAACTTATTCTTTTAGGTTTTCTAGATAAACACTCACTTTTCTCTGATAGCAATGATCTTTTTTACATTCATTTTTATACCTCCTGCTTTGTTCTCTTGTCTAATCACATTGGCCACTACCCCTATAACAATGTTAAATAATAAAGATGATTGCAGATATCCTTATCTTATTCCTGCCTTTAGTGCTAAAGCATGGTCCCCGCTTTTGGTTAACCCATTCTATCACAACTATGAAAATGTCACATATTCTAATTTGAAAGCATTACAGAAATGTGTGTCACTATTTTATCATAGTGTGAATTTGTTTATTCATATATTATTATATTGTAGAAGTATGTACTGATTCTTATTTAGATATTAAATGTTATCTAATATCTTTCAGAATCTATGGAGATAATCACATTACTTTTATCTTTTGATGTATTAATTTTAAAGATTTAATAGAGTTCCTTTAACACTACCTAAAAAATGGGGGGCTGTGGAAGGTAGGTGGATGTGTACAATTTGCTTTCTGAAAGTTCCTTTGTTTTTACAAAACATAGCAAATAGTCTGTTTGTGTTATGGAACTTTATTTGGATTAGTTTTGTAATTTTTATGAATAATCCATATGCATGTGAAAAGGTAGTGGTTTCAGGGCCCAGATTTTTACATATACCTTGTCATTATGTTATTTAGCTTGTATGTGGACGGTAACATGTAAAGTAAAGCATCTCATTACTAATGTGATCTTGTTTTGCTCTGTATTTGTAGCAGGTTTTTTAAACTGTTTTATTTTCCTTCTTAAAATGTTTTTTGGAGTTATTTTTCCCAGAGACTATTTCACTCATAGCGGGAATGAATGTGACTATTGTAACTGTAGTATTCATGGAAATAAGACAAATTTGCTTTTAAAACCTCTGAATTCCTGACAAATGCAAAATCAAGATGCAGACTATACAGAAACCATTGTTTTATAATTGTTCAATAACTGATTTTTTAAAAGGCCTATAATGAATGTATTGGATTATTCCAAAAGGAAAGGAGGATTTCAAAGGCCAAGAAATAAAGAAGATACTATTTTGTTAGTTTTACACCCTAGAAATACAGATAATTCCTTTGGTGAGTTGTTCATTCTTCATATTCACCCTAGTTCTCTTCACTGACCAACCCAGAAACAGGATTAGAGTCAGCCAACGATAGTGTTTGTGTAAAAGAACCTTAGTTGGTTAGTACTTAACTGGAAAACATAGCCAACTAATTATGTGTCGATCTGAATCCAACAGAATTAGACAGGAAGGCAAAGAAATATTTGTTGGTAATAATCTGTATTCAATGTTGAACATAGGGGTGCCCGTGTGGCTCACTCAGTTAAGTGTCTGCCTTCGGCACAGGTCATGATCCCAGGGTCCTGGGATCAAGTCCAGGGTCAGGTATCTCCGCTCAGTGGGGAGCCTGCTTCTCCCTTTCACTCTCCCACTGTGTTCTCCCTCTCTCTCTCCTCTCAGCTAGATAAATAAATAAAATCTTTAAAAAATAATTAATAAAAAATATTGAACATAAATAGATTGGATTAATTTCCTAGATGGCTATACATATATTTATACTCAGTTTGGCCCAGAAATATGTCAGTTGGCATCATCACTAGGCTTCTTAGAATCACATCATCCATGTTCTGTGCTCTTATTTCTTTACAGTGAGGCTTTGTGTTTGATCTTAAATCCTCCCTGACTTTTGAGAATGAGAAGTCACTACCCTCTGTCAACTTCCTGCTACCTCCCTACAATTGCCACATTGTATGGGACCTTCCTCATCCTAGCCAGATAGCTATTACCCTTCTTTTCCTCAATGCCATTGTCTTCCCATAAATCAGTCAGCAGAAGGAACATGTGTGATAAAAATTATGTCTTCCCTAAAGCCCAACTGTATCAAATTGCTCTTGCATTTAATCACCACTGTATGAAAAACATGAAACCCAGAATTTCTTGTCTGTCTCCCTCAGCTATGCCATTGAGCTGCCTGTCAACCTATTTTCAGTCAGGAATTTACAGTATATCTTGTGAAGATTTCTTTACATAAATATTTTCTTTTCCAATTTTGTGCCATATTTTTCTCCTTATTTCCTTTTTTAAACCCTGTTTCTCAAACTGAAAAGCCCATTCTAGCTTGGCATATTAAAAACAATTCAACAGATGTTGCACCCATCACTGTATGTTTTCTGTTTCTACACAAGAATAGAAAGTTGACTAAGAAAGTGAGTCTCTGTTGATCTTCACTTAATCCCAGTACCATCAATGCCTTCCTCAGAGTGCACCTTCTTCCTCATCAGCCTCACTGTAAGCCAGCTATCATGAAGATATTAAATTACTTCATTCCATGTCACTTTTATACCCTTCCCCTATCTGGCCAAACTGTACAATTGCTGTTCTGTTTCTTTTCCAGTGTAACTGTCTAAAAATATTGTCACTGGCTTTTTTAACTTTTTTTTTTCTTCTATATTCTGTAGTATTTTCCTCTAGTGTCTTTCCTGGGCATCTGACTTTTCTGAAAGAGAAAACACAGTACCTGAAGAGAAATAATTCCTGATTAAGATTTCCCCACACAAATTTTTGCAAAAACTTGATAATAGTATTTATGATTCACAATACTTAGAATTTATATGATTATAATAAAAGCTTATTTCAATTTAAGAGTAAAAGCAGAGAAATGAAACATCTACATAAACATAAATTCAATTTTGCAGATGTTTCATCAGTTCAAGTCACTAAACATTCACATGATTACATGAATTATTTTACATCATTCAACACACATTTATTCATTTCCATTCCCACTTTACACTTCTGTTAGGCACTTGAGGAACACAGAAAAACTGTATGATTCCTGTTCTTCAAGTGCCTGGCTTCTAGTCAGTGGGACATAAATGAATATAGTGTAAACAACTGGAGAATAGCATTTATTTTTGAATATCCTCTATATAAGAAAGATTTTCATTACAAAGAAGCAAAAACTGTTAATTTAATTGTCCAAAGAGTCCATCATCTACCAGTTTTAAGGCTATTTGTCCTTCAATATAAACTGTGAAATGTAGTATAAAATCCCATTCTTCTTTGCCATTTTAGTACAATATTTCCACATAATCAATGCTCTATAAAAATTGAATGAATGAAAAACTGATTGAATTAGTACTGTTATGATTTAGATATCATTATTCTACTAATCTTCCATAAGAATTTATATAACTGCTATTTACAAAAACTGTTTTAAACATACTTGTTTTACTTTCATCTTTGTTTTGAACCATTCAATTAAGAACAGCATAATAGCTCCCTAATTTAAATATTTTATATAATTAGATGCATCATAATCAAAAGTTAGCCTTATCTTATGGCCAATTCAGTGACTTCAATTTAATAAAACTAGTCTTAAACTAGTCCTGAAAGTTTAATAACAATTATTCTCAGATAGAAATATAAGGAAATAGATCCCTTGATTTTCTTATGTGTAAACATATTGAAACTGCAAACCTGGAGAATTCATCTATCCTAGCCAAAGCTAAGAATGTTGGGAGGAAAAAAAATACATTCTTTAAACTTTCAAACTATGAAATATAATTTATTTGTATCATTAATAGAGGTTCCTTCATTTGTCTGCCTTAAATCATTTAAGAACTTATGATGCTGCTGTTGGTTATAAGAACGTAAAACAGAGCATTTTTCAGCAAACTATAAATAAACCTTGAAGAGTGGACAAGATTCTGGGTATGTTCTGGCTAAAGGCAAAGGTGGAAGGGGCTTTGTGTGGAAGAATTGCTGAGTTTCAGAACTTTTTGGGAATGAACTTTAAACACACAAATCTTGATTCTAATAAAACAAATTATAGTATCTTATTGTCATAATGCCTAGCTGGAACTATTGGGCAGGAAGACTCACACATTTTTTTCACTCAAAAAAAAAAAAAAAAAGATTATAATTGAATCCTAATAAGATGTAAAACAGAACCTGACATATTTCCAGGCCATGACTGGATGACCAGCTTCAGGGATGATGATCCCTACCTGGTCAGGCACTGGACTTCTTGGATGATTTCCAAGAGCCTGTGGTAGTTTGGTAGCTCTCCCTTTCATTAGAGTCATTTTTGCATAGCTTGAAAACACGTTAATTTGAACAATATCACTTAGTGTTTCAGCAGGTGAATGGTCTGACTCAGTCAGAAGAGTAAAGTGCCTTCATACTTAGAAATTTTGTTCCTGTTACAGTTCGTATCCTAACTTCAGAAACTAGCTTTCAAATGTCTTTAGCTAAGATGCCTCCACAAACTTACCTGTCTACATTAGTGAAAAGCACACTAGAGACACCTAGTGTGTCCCAGGACCACAAGTTGGCTAGTGTGTCTGGAACAAAGGTGTCAAAATGGCGAGCTGATCCTGGAGAGTGACAAATTCAGAGATGCGGCAGGGAATAAGGCTTGTAAGCTATTGAAAGAACTATTGTTTTTATACTGAGAGTATAGGGAAGCCACTGTAAGGTTTTGAAAAAGGGAATGACTTGATATGACTTACTTTTTAAAGGATCTCTCTGGCTGCTGCATGCAGAACCAGCTCAGTAAAATATCTGCTAATGGGAACCAGTACAAATTAAATCCAAAGTTCTCTGTCATCACCAAGCCGTCATTCTCCTCTATCTCTTCACATCACTAATCACATTTAAACATTGTCCAGGACTGGAAGGGCACATATAACAAACTCAACCTGCATTGGTAATTGATGGCCATGCATTTTGGAGTATTCACAAAGGTGTGGGCAAGATTAAATGAGGCTAACTAACAGACAGTGATGAAATCACCCAGAGTTAGAAATAGCAGGGAGCTGGGGTGCCTGGGTGATGCATTGCGTTAAGCATCTGACTCTTGGTTTCAGCTCAGGCCCTGATCTCAGGGTCATGAGATTGAGCTCCGTGTTGGATTCCATGCTCAGCATGGAGTCTGCTTGAGACTCTCTCTCTCTCACCTTCTGCCCCCACCCTCTGCTTTCTCTCTCACTCTCAAATAAATAAATCAATCTTTGAAAGAAAAAAAGAAAAGCAGGGAGCTGTTACCACCTCCATCTCAGAAGGGGAAGGGTGAATGGTGGTTACAAGAACCCAAAGTAATTTTTGTAGCTGTATGAGAGGATACCTACAAAAGCCACATCTCTAAGCAGAAATATAGACCATCTCCAGCAACCTGCAGCAAAACTCTTGTTTTGAGAATGCACATTCGTTCCAATGTGATTAATATATTAGGGAAATGGGGCGCCTGGGTGGCGCAGTCATTAAACGTCTGCCTTCAGCTCAGAGCGTCATCCCAGCATTCTGGGATCGAGCCCCACATCAGCTCCTCCGCTGGGAGCCTGCNGAAACATCTACATAAACATAAATTCAATTTTGCAGATGTTTCATCAGTTCAAGTCACTAAACATTCACATGATTACATGAATTATTTTACATCATTCAACACACATTTATTCATTTCCATTCCCACTTTACACTTCTGTTAGGCACTTGAGGAACACAGAAAAACTGTATGATTCCTGTTCTTCAAGTGCCTGGCTTCTAGTCAGTGGGACATAAATGAATATAGTGTAAACAACTGGAGAATAGCATTTATTTTTGAATATCCTCTATATAAGAAAGATTTTCATTACAAAGAAGCAAAAACTGTTAATTTAATTGTCCAAAGAGTCCATCATCTACCAGTTTTAAGGCTATTTGTCCTTCAATATAAACTGTGAAATGTAGTATAAAATCCCATTCTTCTTTGCCATTTTAGTACAATATTTCCACATAATCAATGCTCTATAAAAATTGAATGAATGAAAAACTGATTGAATTAGTACTGTTATGATTTAGATATCATTATTCTACTAATCTTCCATAAGAATTTATATAACTGCTATTTACAAAAACTGTTTTAAACATACTTGTTTTACTTTCATCTTTGTTTTGAACCATTCAATTAAGAACAGCATAATAGCTCCCTAATTTAAATATTTTATATAATTAGATGCATCATAATCAAAAGTTAGCCTTATCTTATGGCCAATTCAGTGACTTCAATTTAATAAAACTAGTCTTAAACTAGTCCTGAAAGTTTAATAACAATTATTCTCAGATAGAAATATAAGGAAATAGATCCCTTGATTTTCTTATGTGTAAACATATTGAAACTGCAAACCTGGAGAATTCATCTATCCTAGCCAAAGCTAAGAATGTTGGGAGGAAAAAAAATACATTCTTTAAACTTTCAAACTATGAAATATAATTTATTTGTATCATTAATAGAGGTTCCTTCATTTGTCTGCCTTAAATCATTTAAGAACTTACGATGCTGCTGTTGGTTATAAGAACGTAAAACAGAGCATTTTTCAGCAAACTATAAATAAACCTTGAAGAGTGGACAAGATTCTGGGTATGTTCTGGCTAAAGGCAAAGGTGGAAGGGGCTTTGTGTGGAAGAATTGCTGAGTTTCAGAACTTTTTGGGAATGAACTTTAAACACACAAATCTTGATTCTAATAAAACAAATTATAGTATCTTATTGTCATAATGCCTAGCTGGAACTATTGGGCAGGAAGACTCACACATTTTTTTCACTCAAAAAAAAAAAAAAAGATTATAATTGAATCCTAATAAGATGTAAAACAGAACCTGACATATTTCCAGGCCATGACTGGATGACCAGCTTCAGGGATGATGATCCCTACCTGGTCAGGCACTGGACTTCTTGGATGATTTCCAAGAGCCTGTGGTAGTTTGGTAGCTCTCCCTTTCATTAGAGTCATTTTTGCATAGCTTGAAAACACGTTAATTTGAACAATATCACTTAGTGTTTCAGCAGGTGAATGGTCTGACTCAGTCAGAAGAGTAAAGTGCCTTCATACTTAGAAATTTTGTTCCTGTTACAGTTCGTATCCTAACTTCAGAAACTAGCTTTCAAATGTCTTTAGCTAAGATGCCTCCACAAACTTACCTGTCTACATTAGTGAAAAGCACACTAGAGACACCTAGTGTGTCCCAGGACCACAAGTTGGCTAGTGTGTCTGGAACAAAGGTGTCAAAATGGCGAGCTGATCCTGGAGAGTGACAAATTCAGAGATGCGGCAGGGAATAAGGCTTGTAAGCTATTGAAAGAACTATTGTTTTTATACTGAGAGTATAGGGAAGCCACTGTAAGGTTTTGAAAAAGGGAATGACTTGATATGACTTACTTTTTAAAGGATCTCTCTGGCTGCTGCATGCAGAACCAGCTCAGTAAAATATCTGCTAATGGGAACCAGTACAAATTAAATCCAAAGTTCTCTGTCATCACCAAGCCGTCATTCTCCTCTATCTCTTCACATCACTAATCACATTTAAACATTGTCCAGGACTGGAAGGGCACATATAACAAACTCAACCTGCATTGGTAATTGATGGCCATGCATTTTGGAGTATTCACAAAGGTGTGGGCAAGATTAAATGAGGCTAACTAACAGACAGTGATGAAATCACCCAGAGTTAGAAATAGCAGGGAGCTGGGGTGCCTGGGTGATGCATTGCGTTAAGCATCTGACTCTTGGTTTCAGCTCAGGCCCTGATCTCAGGGTCATGAGATTGAGCTCCGTGTTGGATTCCATGCTCAGCATGGAGTCTGCTTGAGACTCTCTCTCTCTCACCTTCTGCCCCCACCCTCTGCTTTCTCTCTCACTCTCAAATAAATAAATCAATCTTTGAAAGAAAAAAAGAAAAGCAGGGAGCTGTTACCACCTCCATCTCAGAAGGGGAAGGGTGAATGGTGGTTACAAGAACCCAAAGTAATTTTTGTAGCTGTATGAGAGGATACCTACAAAAGCCACATCTCTAAGCAGAAATATAGACCATCTCCAGCAACCTGCAGCAAAACTCTTGTTTTGAGAATGCACATTCGTTCCAATGTGATTAATATATTAGGGAAATGGGGCGCCTGGGTGGCGCAGTCATTAAACGTCTGCCTTCAGCTCAGAGCGTCATCCCAGCATTCTGGGATCGAGCCCCACATCAGCTCCTCCGCTGGGAGCCTGCTTCTTCCTCTCCCACTCCCCCTGCTTGTGTTCCCTCTCTCGCTGGCTGTCTCTCTCTGTCAAATAAATAAATAAAATAAAATAAAATATTAGGGAACAATTTGAGCATTACTGAATTTGATGTTTGCTCTTGCACATTTCATCCATAAGAAATACCAAGGGAACAGAGAAAACTGCATAGCTGAACTGTGCTGAAAACACAAAATGTACACATGCACACACCTCAAATATCTACCAGATTCTTCAGTTCACTGTGTGTTATGAGGCTTGTCCATCCACATCTGGTGTTACAGCTTTCCTTCCAATTTCAGACAATCCTCCTTCCACCACCTCATGATAACTCACATTCTGCATTTTTTCCAATGCCCCTTCTATAAGCAAACTTCAGGTCCTTTTCAAGGTAAAATGCCATACATATTGCAAAGTGTGTGTGTGTGTGTGTTTAATCATTTAACATGTGTAAAACTGTGCTATAGTTTTTATTAGGTTCTTTCCCCCCTCTGTGTGAATGTGTGTGACTGACAAGGATTTTGAGTGCTCTGCCCCTGATTCCATTTTCCCCAAAGCCTTGTAGTTTTAATTGGATGATTTGCACAGTGTGGTGATTTTTAGGACCTCAAATGTTCTGTTATAGCAAAATGATTGTAAATACCCTGATCTCACTCACTTCCCTCCTTCCAGTTTCAACCAATTCCTCTTACTAACCAAACCCAACAGGAAACCAGAGCAAAAAAAAAAAAAAAAAAAGCTCACTGATGTACTCTGAAAAGGTCAGCCTCCAGAGGCACAGTGCCAGGTGGAGAAGGGTGGAGAGTGGATCTGAAAAGGCAAACTGAAAGTGTGCAGCACAGAAAGCTTCTTTAGTTTAAAAATCCTCTCTTTTGATTTCTAGTGCCTTGCTCAAAATGTGGTCTAGGGGTCAGCAACTTCAGCGTCTTCTGGAACGTGTTAGAAATGCAGAGTACCAAGCTTCTCCACAGATCTACAGACCTACCGAATCAAAGTCTGCATTTTAACAAAATCTCTGAGGTGATTTGTATGCACGTTAAAGTTTCAGAAACACTGTTCTCAAATCTTATGTTGGCTCTTCTCCTATCAACCTACCTCATCGGCCACTGCTTTGCTGTTTCTTTTTCTAGTATCTCTTCCTCTTCCAACTCTATAAAACTTTCAAAGGTGTGATGGACAACAACTGGCCCATAACCTGAAGAAATTTCTGTGATGGAGTAAACTTGGCCTTCAGTCAGATCCTTTCTATAACTAGAAATAACATCTGTCCCCAAGAAACCAGATCAAGATCACTAGAGTCAAGCTTAACTAATTCATGCTGACTCAAAACCAGATACTGTCTATCAGCTTGCAAGAAAAATAACATGAGACCCCTAGGGACCCTGAGGTTAATGAAAATTATGAATTGACGGTTGTTAATAGATACAGATTTTTTAAACTTTTTAAAATATCAAAGCCTAAGAACATAGCTGGCTGTGAATTCTTCATTGATTAAATTCAGTAAATAACTTTATCTTTATAATTCATTTTTAACACCTGCTGACTGAAAGCAATGTAATCTTTACCTTCCCTCTCCTCCATCAGCTCTCCCAAAAGATTCTCTTGGTCACCTATCTTTAAGTCCTTAGAATTATGTTTGACTTATCTCTTTTTCTTGATCTCATTCTTGGAAACCAAATAATCATTGAAACCTAGCACTGCTTCTCTCTCAGTACCTCTTCTATATTTATCAACTTTTCCATTCCTGTTTCTAATTTTCTGGTTTACAGCCTATCACCATTTATTTTGGGATACATGAATAACCTAAGAGGTCTTCGTAAATGTATTTTTTTCTTACAGTAGCTAGTTCTACCCAAATCTCCATAAGAATATCATTGTTTTCAGAGTAAAATTTATGCCTGCCCTAATATTTATGATTTCTGATAATTTGGTCCCAAACTAGCATTCTAACTTCATGTTGGAACCTGCATGGTGTTCTTCACGTCACCATCACCAACCATAGATGAGGTCACAAGTCTCAATAAGTGCATCCCTACTCTATGTAGGAGCACTTTGGAGAACTCCCCAACATTTGTCTATTGTGTGCCCACCTAAACTTGTTCCTTTCATCCTGCTCTCCAAAACACGGTCACTTTAATTCAGACATGATTTTCTGGGTTTTGATTTTCATTTGTTTTTGTCACTGGTGTTGTTTTTGGGCACCTCTTGATTCCATGCTTCAAAGTCATAGATCATGCCTGTACTTCCCTCAGGTCTCAATCCTGAGAAATCTCAGCTCAAGTCAGTGTACCTGGATCCTTTCCCCCCCACCCCCGAAAAAAGAGATCTAGAAGCCCTGTTTCTAGTCCTTTCTACTTCTCTATTCCCCTAACCAAATCAGTTTCCTGAACAGATCTTGCCCCATTTTACCCTCCATGAACAGAATATACTCCCCTTTCTTCTGTGAATCCACAAATTATATCTATCTCCCAAGGACCTGCTGCATTCCACTTTCTCCATCAAGGACTGAATTCCACACCTCTTCAACCACACCAGTTACCTCTCCTCCCTTTACTTTCAGCTACTTTTTAATTTTTTTATATCAGTCTTTATTTTCACTTAAGACTCCTGAGATTTTATGACATTGGCTGAAATTTTCCTGTATTGCTTAACTCACGCTTATGCCTTACCTCCCTAACAAGGCCAGAGACAAAGTACAATTTTCCTTTTATGCCTTACAAGTTTTGCATGTGTTCAATTATACTTGTTGATTGAAGCCATAGCATTTTCTCTTGTTTGTCTAATGGAAGAAGAGTTTTTTTCTTAATGGAAAAGATAGAGCCAGGACACTGTGAAGGGACATGCAAATACTACAGATACTACCCACATGCTGACAGATTAACAATGCTTTTAAAAGTTGCCAGTAAGGATCCAATTCGAGTCTACTTTTCATTAAATTTTAATCCCATAGCAATTTCCTCTTCCGGTGTCCATTTTCAGTTACATTGTCTCCATTATGCTTTTTAACTTTAACCATTAGAGAACAGATTAAAACAAACCCATAATTAAACTGACACTGAAAAGTTATTAACGCTGCTTTTTGGTGTAAAGCTTTCTATCTTAAATATATTCAATGTATGTACTGCTTATCTACTTTACCTAATTGTCCATAACTTTATTCCACTAAAGCTATTATTCAAATGTATATGCAGATATATGTGTGCTTTATATACATGTATATTTAATTTTATATGTATGGGTAAAATAGAAAACTAGGTACTTCTAATAAGTTGCAGTAAGCTTTAATATAAGAAAAATTTTAAAAGATTTTCCAATATTTAGAATATTTAGGTTTAAAACTTAAACTTGGAACGGGCCTCTAACGTTCATAAAGTTTGTAACAAAATATGATTGATTTTTATTTAATTAAGAAAATCTTATGTAATGTTTACTACGGGGCAGACACTAATTTACAAATATTAACTCATTTAATCCTTATAACAATGCCACAAACTAGGTATTATTATCATACCTACTTTACAGATGGGAAATTAGGCATAGCTAATTCACGGCAAAGACAGGCTTCACACCCCGGCTTTTGGCTCACCTGGGCTCTTAACCATTATGCACTGCTGCTTCTCTTGTGAAAGAGCAAATAATGTTACGGGATATTGTGTGTGTATATGTTTGAAATATTCCTCTGTCTATATCCAAAGCCATTTTTCTACATACAGGGAAACATGTATTAGACTATGTAAACTGGATGCTCATTAGAGCTACATACAACCTTTATCAACCTAGTGAATCATGTTTGTCCTGATAGACTCCTCATCAGTCCTTTCAGTGAATTTTTATTTTGATTTTAAAAGTTGTTCTAACAAGAGTCTCTTCTGTATGAATCTGAGGACATTTTAATAATGCTTCTTTAAATTTAATGTTTTGTGTATTAAAGTGAGACACATGTGTAATTATAAAAGTCAAATATTTCTATAAATATTTTAAATTACCCCAACCCTTCTCATCCTTGATTTCTATTTCCCAGAGACAGCCATCTTTAATTCATTTTAACTTTTTCCTTGAGCATTTACCTCATTTTTAAGAAACCTAATTAAACTATTATTTCTTTTTCTTTGTTTGCTATTGGTATTAACTATTGATTGGTATTAACTATTGGTATTAACTATTGGTATTAACTCTTATGATAGATGAGGAGTCTTTGTGGTTGTGGGCAGGCTTGGGGAGTGGCAGGCCTCACTCTAGGGTAGTGGTGTAAACTCAGACATCTAATGGGAGATCATGATATTTAGTATCTACAATATTGTCACTTTTCTATTTTACTTATCCAAAGAAAATCTCCTAATATTTTCTTGGTGGGGAAAGTAGGGAGTAAAATGAGTATGTATGTAAGCATGGATGGCCACGGGGGAATGGCAGTTGGTCAGTTGCGTTTTTTACTAAGTAGATTTTTATTTTCAGTACAGTACCAAAATACTCATCTGGCCTAATGTCAAAAACCCAGACTCCATCTTTTCTAACCCATCTGGAGCATAAATCTCCAGTCTACTGCCAATGTTGAAGGAAGTATGATCACCTAGTTATGTTGAGAACCTAAGTGTCTTTGGAAAAGAAAGAAAGTTCCAGCACATTTGGAATAAAATCTAAACTTCTCTTTATCAAGGTGATTTTCTAACCACCCAATCTATAACAGTATATCTGAATCTACCATAGATCTTATCCCTTCCTCTCTTCCTGCCTTCCTCTCTTCCTGCTTTCCTTTGTTCCCTCTCTACTATTGATATGTAAACTTACTATGGTCTTATAAAGCAGTCCAGTACCTAGAATAATACTTGATACATAGTTGCCACTCAATAAAAACATTTTGAACGCATGTTGGTAGAAAGAAAACTCACAAATTGAACTCAAACTTCCTTTAACAAGGCTTTGCAGATAATCTTCATCCCTAGCTGGAGGAATCGGCACATTTAACGGGTGGTAGTAGGGTCTTTAGATCCAAGGTTTCTTGCCACAACCCCGAATCATGACTTACTGCCATGTGAACCCCTTTTCTATAACATAAGGATGATAGCAATTATACTAGCCTCACAGAGCTGTGGGAGGATTAAATGGCCTCCATTCAGAATGCATTCCTCAAATGTCAGCATCCTTCCTTATCCCCCCTGGCGAGGAGAAACTTAATTTCGACTTCCTCCTCCTGTGTATGTTGAAGTGGGTGCGTTCTCAATCTTTTCTCTCTCTCTTTGCAGGAGGGTTGTGGCTTCACCTGCCCAGTTCTGGATCCCCTCCAGCCCTCTAAGGGAAGTTTCTGCTGTTGCCACATTAGTTTTTTGGATTTCAGTATTGCAGAACTGGCAGAAAAGGTCAAAACACAGAAAAGTTAAAACTGTGCTGGTAGATCGTAGAGAGAAATACAGTGGGAGTAAAAGAGCAGCCGTGCTCTGCAGCGGGCTGTGGTGCTAACAGAGGAAGATGAGGACAAACTGGCTCCAGAGGAATTAGTTTGGGAGGGGAAGTGTGTATTTAGGGGCAGAGGAGGAAAGACATGGAAGGGAGAAGACAGTCAGAAGAGCAAAAGTGTCTTCTAAGCTAATTTACTAAAAATAGCTATTGTTTTTTAGGTGCGTACAATAGACTAGTTCAACAAATCTCATTTATTCCTCATAATAGGAATAGTAGGAGGTAAGTACCATATAGGCAAAGGGTTTTTGAGAATAGGAGACAACTTGGAATTTTCACGAGCTTTTCTGTGAAATATTACTCCTTCTTTATAATCTTCTACAGAAATAAAGAAACAATGAAATTCTTGTTTAGACTATACATCTCTGAAAGAGAGATTACTCTGAGATTGACTCATACAGTTCACTTCAAAGGATGACACATGTAGTCAATTTTACATCGATTTCTCATTCCTTGGTATTAGCTATGGATACAACAGACCTTCCCTTTGCTATTCGATATTGGAAATTCCTTTACTCTATAGGAGTGAAGGGCCTAATTTTAAAAAGCTCAAAAGACAAAAACACCCAGAAGATCGTCTCAAGTAAATTTTAAGAATTAAGCCAGTCATTCTCTGTGGGTATAAAGTACGCAAAAAGAAAAGTTGATGCTTTTCTTCCCAGTAACTTGGGAATGTAATTATTAAACATAAATGAAAGACCCCATATTTTAAAAGAAAAAGAAACCACACAATTCAAATTCAAATTTTATTTCAAATTATAATTTTTTAAGATCTACACAATTGGTATTCAATTAATTTCCCTCTTATTGTATTTTCCTTGACCCTGAGGAAATCAAAACTTCATTGATAATAATGATATTACTTTTAGGAATCCTGTGGCTGGATAATAGCATTGGTAAGTGGGTTTGCAATTCCATAAACAGATTTATACTCCATCAGAGAACATACTCTAAAATACTCTATACTTGTCTAACTTGTCTAGTGAGGAGTTCCTTTGTGCTTTGGCTACCCACAGGTAGTCTTGTTCACAACCTTCATTTTCTTGCTTTTTTTAAATTGAGGAGTAAAAAGCCTTAGGAATTTTAAACGCACAACTATCATTCAGGCCCATATGTTATCTTATTAGGCTTGGCTCTTAAGTGTGTTTAATTTTCATTTTCATTGCAAAGGCAAACTTCTATCTCCTTGGATCTTTAAAATCATGTGTCTGCATTATTTTAATTTATATAAGCATAAAATAGCTTTTTTTATTGCTCCATTTTCAGATTATTGAGTATTTTTCTACAAGTTGCCTTTTCAAAACAATAACAAAAACAAAGGCATAGATTTGCATAACACTCAGTTTCAAATCAATTTCATATCCCTGGTCTCATTTTTTTCCTTTCAAAGCTTTATGAGGTATGGAGGCTGATATTATTTTCCACACTTTATAGATAATGAAACTGAGGTACAGAGAGTTTAAAGCACTTGCCCTAGGGCATATAGCTAATAAATGGCAAAACAGAACTACCACCCAGGTCTTCTCTTTTCTGAGCCACAAAATAATAAATCATGTGTGCTTTTTCAAGCCTTAATTTCTATTCTAACCAGGCTTTTACTATGAGATTGGACCAAATGTTTATCTGTTATTATTATAACTAACAGTATATTCTACTGGTGAGCCAAACTTTGGAGATAGAGTTGCCTCAATTTTCTTGCTTGTCAAAGGGAGGTAATGACAGACTCTAACTCACTGCGTTGTTGTGAAAATAAAATGAGTTAACACAAGTAAAGGGGTGAAGCAGCCTTCACATAGACTGAGCAGGGTTGAAAGCCTGGCTCTTTTGTACTAGCTGTGCAAAGCTGGGCCAGTTTCCTCCCCTCCCTGCATCTATAAAATAAGAAGACTAGCCTAGCTCACAGATTCTTGAGAGAATTAACTGATATCAAATATGCAAAGCTCCAGTACAGCTCAGCTATCGATGAGTGGGAGCTGCCACTGCTGTTGTTTTCCTAAGTATTAGTCCTTGTCAATGTCACCACTTGTTTGCTTCACTCTGCTTGTTATTAAGTGCTGTGATTCAGGATTTCACTCCATCATTCACTTCATTAATCAACATGATTACTTACTTTGGGGATAGCTGTCCAACTAGATCAAAAAAAAGCACCTCACTTTTTTTCACCCATCTTTTCCCCCACCTTGCCCACTGCAGGTAGTGAGGTATTTTTCAGAGACCCTAATAAAAATAAACCTAGTCGTCTGCTCCATCCACTGGGTTCCCACAGCACTTCATTTGTACCTCCATAATAGCACTTGCTTTTTTACAACAAGTTTCTGTTTTTACTTCTATCACCTTGAAGTCAGATGCCAGCAAGCTGAGTGGAATTATGGATCTAGCCAGCTGTGTTCCAGGGATAGGGCTCTGCCCAGAATTTCAGGACCTTGTGCCCATGCTGGCAGCTAGC
Source organism: Ailuropoda melanoleuca (assembly GCF_002007445.2). Classification (NCBI taxonomy): domain Eukaryota; kingdom Metazoa; phylum Chordata; class Mammalia; order Carnivora; family Ursidae; genus Ailuropoda; species Ailuropoda melanoleuca. The sequence goes on from NC_048218.1 coordinate 89,435,611, forward strand.
GATCCAAGAAGCAGCTACTAGAAGCAGCCCTTTATGTGGGTACACAGTCTACTGTCTGAAAAATGGTGACTTAATCCAAAGAGAATAAAAGTCAAATGGCGGATATCAAGATCTTAGTCTGTATATGGGAGGAACTGCTGAATCAAGCATGGAGGCAATATAATATTGATGAATGAGAAAATTTCAGCCCTGCATCAGGCTCCTCCGTGGGAAGCCTGCTTCTTCCTCTCCCACTCCCCCTGCTTGTGTTCCCTCTCTCGCTGCCTGTCTCTCTCTCTAATAATTAAATAAAATCTTTAAAACAAAAAAAGAAAATTTCAGGTTTATGAAAGGAAGGCAAAACTGGAGAAAGTGAGCTAGAATTCAGAGGGTATCTGATTAGACTTTTATGCGCCTGCTGGGGACAGTTACAAGAACAGATGCAACGAGGGAGTAACTGTGTCCCACTTCATTCTGGTTTTTCCCGCGTTAAACATGAAATGAAAATCCTCCTTCACAGACTTGTCAAGCCCACCTGCAGCTGCCTCTTAACCCATCACAGGAGGTTTGTCATATTAAGTCTTTTCCTCCCAGGTTATTAACAAGATTCTTCCCAGTTGGCGGAGCCAGTGATTCTCCTGTGTATGTGAGAACAGGGCACGGTTTCTTCAAGCAGTCCCACACACGGAAATAAGAAAATCCTCTTAACTGGGATAAAATTCCCATGGTGGAGAGGTTTTCTGTTTGTGCATTCTATTGCTGTTACTGTTTCCCTCCACTTTTTACTCTGAGTTACAAACGTCCATTCACACACCTGTCATTGATTTCCTGTTCTATGCCTATCTGACTTATTTCCTCCAACCTGTCTGGGAACAATTCACCCTTTTAATAAAAGAACATTTGCCAAAGATTTCCTTTCACCTTCTCCTCCAGCATGGACATGAACTTGCATTTGCAGCATACATAGCCAATGATCATCCAAAGCAAAAATGCATGCATAGCACATAGCCATAGATCACTGGAACAGGTGCCCTCATGCTCAAATGCAATGGGTCTCAGGAGTAATTCTTTAGCTCCCCTGATGTATTTCTCCCCATAAATTGTGTGGGAATTGCCTCTTTGCAGCGCCTGTTCCCAGAGGGAAAAGCTATTTATTACTTACTTACGACTCATCCTCTCCTACTTGTTAACTTGCAAACCTGCTGCGGGTTAGCTTTAAACAAGATTTTAGCCCTATCTCCAGGTACCCTCGCCCACAGAGAATATCCAACAGAACCTTGCAACAGATTTTACCCTCTCTCACAGGCTTTTGGTATGCACGGTAACACATAATGCCTTGCTTTCTTGCCTTGATAGCATTTCCTGCTTCTCCGATGATGTACGGAACTTGAGACTGGAAAAGACTGTCAGCATGAGATAAATAGGTACGGTTTTCTTGAGTAATTGCAGAGAAATGGGTATGATGCAAGTGTCTTCTATGTACTGGAATGTGAGGTTGAGAGAATGGTACTGAACGTAACTCCAAGGTTTTAACTCAGAAAGAGCAAGAGGATACAGCTCACATAATACTAAAATTGTAGACTATTCTGAATTATTCTAGTCATCCCAGAGCTCTGGAGCCTCTGATACTAGCAGAGAAGTATAATGTTTTATGCAGGAAGTCCTGGAGTCTCACTCAGTGGACATCCAAAATGGGCAGCTTAACCCAGTATAATTTTTCTAAGAGTATTTGGAGCACTTTTTTTGTTCAGCTAATATTATGTCATGCTACAGAAAAACCACAAAAACTACTGACTTATCAATTGGAATGTTGATTAATTGGCTTGTGAATATGAATATATACATGTATTTGTGTGTTTGTGTAATCTACCATCTCTGGTTCTGGCTCTACGATCTCTCTCTATATATATGCATATACTTACATATATTCCTATCTCACATACTAAAATGATTTATATAGTTTGATGACTTTAAATATTTTAAAAATCTGAAGATTTCTTCTATGGTCTGCCATTTTTAAGAGCCAAGAGCTAGTATTTCTTCCTTTCAATTGTTCTCTTATTCTCTCTTCCTCTTTTCTTTTTTCCCATCAAACCTCATCCCTCTTCCGCTACTACCAACCACCCCAGTTCAACAAGACAATGATGTCTTCTCGGCCACAAGCATCCAATTTGAGAATCCCAGCATTTTTGAGCTTCACCATCTCCAAACCAGAGATGCTCACCCTCCTTTCGAGAACTTACATTAGGGAGAAAGAAAAGACGCACTTCCAACTAAAGCTACAATTAACTGAGTGCCTGGAGAAAAAAATAAATGCTTTATAAACATTGCCAATAATCTATTTCTGTTAACTAAGAGAGACAACCACTTTCATATCTAAATAGTTTTATAATCCAACTAATGCCTGCTGATGCTATTAAGTTGTTAGTGTCTTATTGAGTGCGTGTTCTATGTCAAGCGTTGAGTTAAGCAAAATATGTTATTTTATTTAATCCTCGGTATGATGCTATGAGATCAGTGTTAGTAGTATTACTGTCATTTCTAAAATGAGAAAATAGAGATTTAGGATGGATAAACAACTTACCCACAGTCAAAAAGCTAGTAAAAATGGAATTGAAATTCAAGTCAAACGCATTTTAAAATACAAGGTTTTTTTTGTTTGTTTGTTTGTTTGTTTTAAAGATTTTATTTATTTATTTGACAGGGACAGCCAGTGAGAGAGGGAACACAAGCAGGGGGAGTGAGAGAGGAAGAAGCAGGCTTCCAGCGGAGGAGCCTGATGTGGGGCTCGATCCCAGAACGCTGGGATCACGCCCTGAGCCGAAGACAGATGCCCAACGACTGTGCCACCCAGGCGCCCCTAAAATACAAGGTTTTAACCCCTGTACTCTAGTACCTCCAGGGCTTTTTAAAGACTTCCAAAATATATTCTGAGATAAAGATGAAAATAAAATTCTTGATCAAATAAGATAATGGACTTTTTTTTTTTTTTTTTTTTTACCAAACTCTAATTCACAAATGGAGCATGTACGTACTCCTTTTCTTTTCAACAGAGTTTGGCGAAGATAATAAAAACAAAGAAAATTATAGAGATTTGTTTGTGCGTATTTTAAAGCAACTTCTGACATCATGTCGTTTCAACTGTTAAATAATTCTGTAAGTATATCTGCAGAACATCGACATTTAATTGCATACTATTATCATACCCAAAAAATTAATAATTTTTAACATATAATGGCTGGTCCACATTTAGTTTTTTTTGGAATTAGGGGCAGTTCTACCCCTAACATTAGCAGAACATAGACACACGTACCATATTTAAATATTTAAAATTTTATACTAAATACTTAACCACTAATAATTTTTAAACTATATATCAAATTGATAAATTATTAGATATATGATGTTTATCCTTCTACCTTAACAAATACACCTTTTTATAATATCAAAACCTGAAAAATATGTGCACAGTTATAGTTTTTATATGGCTGAAACTTTAAAAAATATCAAAAGATGACTAAATTTAACTATTACTACATATGCCTGGGTGTTCCTTGGTTAGCTAATAATGTTTGGATATGTAATAAAATACAGATATACATAATACATAAGTAAGATATTTATTACATAAATTCTATTTTTCTTTATTTCACTAGCAGAAACACTGTTTATCATTTTCATCATGTTTTAACATAATTTTGTTCTACCGATGGGAATAATTTAAATGAACAAAAGTAATGTCATTTTCAAAAGTATACAAAATTTATATATACTTCATCAAAGGCTGCCAAGTTTTTTTTTTTAATTATTTATTTATTTTAGAGAGAGAGAGAGCGCAAGCATGCGCATGAGAGGCGGAAGGGCACAGGAAGAAGGAGAGAGAAAGAATCCCAAGCAGACTTCCCACTGAATGGGGAGACTGAAACAGGGCTCGGTCCCATGACCCTGACATCATGACCAGAACCGAAATCAAGAGTCAGTTGCTCACAGACTAAGCCACCCAGGTGTCCCAAATGTTGCCAAATTTTTAATTTAAAATTATTTTTATGTCTTCTAAAAAAGTTTTTTCTTATAAAATATTTTGTCAACTATTACACTTACAAAATATATATTAAAATTAATGAATATTTAAATTAATGAATATTAAAATGTAAATCCATTGCTTAAGTCTGATATTTAATTTTTTGAAAATCTAATTAAGTCATTACTTTTTCATAAAACGGCAGCTATTCTCAAGTCTTGCATTCAATGTCTTCTTACTTCCAATGTAAAAATCTGGGGTCACAATTCACCTCAATTACCTCTACATCTATGTATTTGCAAGTTTCAGAGTAAATACCAATGGTTTCCTATTGTAAAAATTCCTCAGTCATCATGTGCAAGTGTTGTAAATTTTGCACTGTTTCATCAGCACATCCAAAACCATGAATTAAAACAGGAAAATAAGTAAAATAAGGAACTCTCATCACTATTGGGGAACAATACTTCATTATATTGCAAAATCTATTGCAGTCAAGATATCTGGAAGAAAACATTTGACAAGTTAATTAATGTGTCTTTTCTGCCAATAAAGCACTTCTGCCTCTCAAATCCTTCCTGTACTATAAAGCAGTGTCATTCTCTGATGTTCAAAGGCATAATCCTTAAATCTTCACCACATTTGGAGGCTGTCTCTTATGATATCTAGGACATGAGACTAAAGACACGGAGAAGCTTTTCCCTGGGGCCTGAATAGAATTGGACACAAGAATAGATGTTTAGGACATTAGGCCATGTTGTACAGTGCTTAGTGCCAGATCTCAGGTGACAGAGGTATTTTTCTGTTTTGTTTTTGTCTGTGGGTTTTTTTTTTTTAAGATTTTGTTTATTTATTTGAGGGGGAGAGAGAGAGAGAGAGAGCATGAGCAGGGGAGGGGCAGAGGGAGAAGCAGACTCCCTGCTGAGCAGGGAGCCAGAGGCAGCTCCATCCCAGGACCCTGGGATCATGACCTGAGCCAATGGCAGACACTTAGCCAACTGAGTCACCCAGGCATCCCTGCTTTTGTCTGTGTTTTGTGTTTTTAGGTACGTATGCAAAAATATCTAAACTTGTCAGCCCAGGAAGGGGGCCTTTTGTCCAGGTCAAGAGTTTAGGGTTCATAGGTTATTTTCAATGTCAGAGGAGCATCTGTTGAAGAAGCATCCAATTCCAAAAGCTTGAAAAAGTTCCTCCATGTTGTTTCAAATTTAATTAAATCTGGGCTTCTATATATGATTTACTTTTGCCCAATTTGTTTGGCAATGGTATGTAATATTTCAAACCTATCTGTACTTAGCTAACCCAGAAGAGTAAATCAGCTGTGTAGAGTGTCCATTGGGTCCCATCTAACACTGGACAATCAGACTAAAATACACTTAAAGTATAAAAAAAGAAAAGAAAGCTGTTCATCACTGTTTCTGTGCAATTTTGTTTTCCATTATACCAAGAAAACTCAAAAATACAAAACCAATAAAAGAGATTTTAGGAATAGGAACTACTCTGAAAATTTTGCAAACAAGTACTAAAAAAATAAATTTAAAGAAGACACCCATTCTCCATTCCAAGAATGGAAGATTTATATTTACCAAAGGAAAACAAATGTGTGTCAAATTGCCAGTTAATCCTTGTCCAGGCAGAATTCAATCAGGGCAAGGTGCCTGATCAGATTGCTATGATGATCTATTGAGGCTATAAATATGACAATTCCCATAACAGAAAGAAAAATGGGATATCAATATATATAAGAATATATGGATATTGAGTGAAAGAAACAAGTTACAGATTTTCAGAATCTAGATCATATTAATATAACAGGAAAAGCTTTATGTTGATACAGAAGTTCTGTTAAAATGTGTGCATGTGTATTAGTATATATGTATAGATTATGTATACATATATATAGTACATACACATAACACACACACATACACACATGTACACACACACAAGATAAATATGTTTGGGTATGCCTGGATAAGTCCACCAGAAATTTTATATAAACAATCTGAATTGTATTCAAGAAACAGTGAAAGTAATTAAACAGATAAGGGCACTGATTTATAAGGAAAGACAAAAATAAATGAATATATGAAGTTTGGAAATAAAAAGAGTAATAGCATAATTACATTATGCAATATCTGAGAGAATTTGCAGCCATGACTATGAAAGATGTCTTAATTTGTAAAGGAAAATAAGAACAGTATATGAAATTACAGGTCTTCCTTAAGTATCAAAAATATTTCTTGGAAGTTCGAGAAGTAGGAAATAGAATGCAGGAAAAAAATCTTTTGTGAAATGAGTCACTGACAATTAGGGACCTATATACACCATCACCAGTTCAGAGCACCAAAATATTTCTGCTAAATGTTTCCAAATTTGAATTTCAAGAAACCAGAAGGAAAGTGTGAGTCATTGAGATGCCCTGCTCCAGAATTCCCTCATGTTCTAACTACTACAAATCCAGTTTGCTAAACTCAGAGGAGAATAAAAACATCTAATTTTCTATAAGCATTTTTTTAGTGGAAACAGGGAGTTGTAATTGTTTGACTCCTCTGTATTATGCATCATTTGCACCTATACCAGACATTCCCATGCATACTGAGGGCATTTCAAATTAAAAATAATGGTAATATAATAAATGGAGTTTCTTTTCTAATCAGATAAGAAAGCTATGAATGAGACAGTTACTCCCACCCGATCAATAACAAAATAAAGTGAGATAAGTGACAAAAATCATAGTTCTTAAAGCTCATTGAAGAGTTGGAGACACAATGAAACTTAAAAAAATTCATATCCAGAAAGTGCCAAGTCCTTCATAGAAGAGAAGAGACCCATGGCTGCTGAGAAAGAAAATGCCATGAAAGTGAGATGGGGGTTGGGGGGATAGGGAGAAATAGTTACAGATTTAAAGAACCGTTAACAGTAACATGTAGGCTGGCATGGCAGATTAGAACTTGGAGGAACACCACCCACAGATCAAATATGCACCCACCTTCCAATTCTTGCTCATGAGTATTCACCAAGTATAAGGAATAATACCCTAAAAGTAGGGGAGCGTGGTGTCAAAGAATGAGAGCTAAGAGATAGTCCCATTGGAATGTTCAGGGCTTTTTCAAGTGCCCATTTCCCTCAGAGGAGGGTAACTGGGGAAGGAAGCAGAGACAAATTTATCATCTAAAAAAGGCTGGAGAGTTCAGAGAGCTGAGAGAAACACACACACACACACACACACACACACACACACACGACAATTAAAGTTCAGCTTTCAATTACCAAAACTAAAGAGAAACCTCTTCAAGGCATTCTACATCTTCATGGAGTACAGGGCCACAGTTCTCCAAAGGCTGGGAGAGGGGTAACAGGAGTAATGGATCTCTAAAGAGATCACCCACTGATTCAGAAACCATTGGGCAAGATTGGGAAGAAAAGGTAAGTCTCTAGGGACCTAACAATCTGGCAACCAGGTTGTAAACTATGGAGCTATCCCACAGTTTCAAAAACTGGTGGCTCCCACTTTGAAGCATAGGTAGATCTCTGGAGTCTGGGTAGTGCTTTGGACTCAAGCTCAGCAAAAAGGAAAGTCCTTATTCCATCCTCAAACTTTTGAAGACAATAAGAAACAAAATTAAACTAATGTTGAAAGAAAACACAAACCCCGCTCAACTAGATCATATTGACTCAGTCCCTGCTCTAGTAGTCTGATCAAAAACTGTGCCTTTTCTAGGCAAGAAACAACAATTGTTGGAAAGGATGTGGAGAAAGGGGATCCCTCCTACATTGTTGGTGGGAATGCAAGTTGGTACAGCCACTCTGGAAAACAGTGTGGAGGTCCCTTAAAAAGTTAAAAATTGAGCTACCCTATGACCCAGCCATTGCACTACTGGGTGTTTACCCCAAAGATACAGACGTAGTAAAGAGAAGGGCCATATGCACCCCAATGTTCATAGCTGCATTGTCCACAATAGCCAAATCATGGAAGGAGCCGAGATGCCCTTCAACAGATGACTGGATTAAGAAGCTGTGGTCCATATATACAATGGAATATTACTCAGCTATCAGAAAGAACGAATTCTCAACATTTGCTGCAACATGGACGGCACTGGAGGAGATAATGCTAAGTGAAATAAGTCAAGCAGAGAAAGACAATTATCATATGATTTCTCTCATCTATGGAACATAAGAACTAGGATGATCGGTAGGGGAAGAAAGGGATAAAGAAAAGGGGGGTAATCAGAAGGGGGAATGAAACATGAGAGACTATGGACTATGAGAAACAAACTGAAGACTTCAGAGGGGAGGGGGTGGGGGAATGGGATAGACTGGTGATGGGTAGTAAGGAGGGCACGTATTGCATGGTGCACTGGGTGTTATACGCAACTAATGAAGCATCAAACTTTACATCGGAATCTGGGGATGTACTGTATGGTGATTAACATAATATAATAAAATAAAATTAAAAAAAAAAAAACTAATGATGTACTGTATGGTGACTAACATAATATAATAAAAAAATCATTAAAAAATAATAATAAAAATAAAAATAAATAAATAAATAAATAAATAAAAACTGTGCCTTTTCTAGAAGCAAATATAACTTAACATCAGTTTCTTCTACTCTATTATACAAAATGTCTGGCAAACAATGAAAGATTACAAAACAAACAAAAGACAGAATAAATGAACAATGGACAAGAGAGGAAATAGTCCATAGAAGTAGACCAGAGATAGCTCAAACATTGGGATTATCAGAGAGTTTAACATAACCATGATTTTTAAAAAGTTAAGCAATATAGTGAAAATGGTGGAAAACAGGCATGAAGAATTGGCAAGTGTCAGCAAAGACATGAATTATAAAATAATAACTATAAAAAAGATCAAAAAAAAATGTTACATGTGAAAAATATGATACAAGATGGATTTATAGGCTTCCAGTTATGTAATGAATAAATCTCAGGGATTAAGCATGCAGCATAGGGAATATAGTCAATGGTTTTGCAGTAGTGTTGTATGGCAATGGATGGTAGCACAATTTGTAGTGAGCGTAGCATAAGGTAAAGAGTTGTGGAATCATTGTGTTGTACACTTGAAATTAATGTAACATTGTGTGTCAACTGTACGTCAATAAAAAAAAAAGATGAATTTAACAGCAGACTGGACAAAGCAGAGGGCAGTAGCAGTGAACTAAAGGCAGATCAAAAAAAGTTCCCCAACAGACACAAAGAGGGAAAAAAAGTACAAATAGGAATTAAAAAGCACAGAGTATCTGACATATGAGGAATAATATCCAACAGTAAAACATATAAATTATACTGCCAAAAAAAAGATGAAAGAAAGAATGGAACAAACTACTAGAAGAGATAATGACTGTTGTAATATGGGTATGTAAGATGATACCATTATTATGGGGAACTTTTTTGGATTTTTATAATTGATATACCCTATGATCCAGATATTTTACTCCTAAATACTAGTTAGAAGAAATGAAAATATCTGACCACCAAGATATTTCTATAAGAATTATTATAGGCACCTTGCTTATAAGAGCCCAAAACTGGAAACAAACCAACAGAATGAATAAACAAACACTGGTATAGTCATAGAATGGAATACCACTCAGAAAAAAAAATGATTATGATGATATATTGCTGATACATGTAAAAACATGGATGAATCTTAAAATCATTATATTGGGCAAAGAATCCAGACACAAAATAGTACACGTTGAATACCTGCATTTATAAGGAAAGCCAGAAGGCAAAACTAACAAGAGGTAATAAAATCAGAAAGTGACTTGTCAAAGAAAGGAGGATGGGAGATAGAATTGGCTGAAAACAGGTCCATGGAAACTTTCCACAAGTGATGGAAATGTTCCATACCTTGTTTTCACAGGTGGTTACAATGGTGAACCCAACTGTCAAAGTAATCGAGTTGAACAATTAAGATATGTGCATTCAATAATATAATTATACCACAATAGAAAAAAAAGATAAATAAAAAGAAATTTCTTCAGGAACATTATTATTATCAGTGGGAAACTGTAATTCTTGCAGAAGACCGAAGAAGTAATTTGACTGATGAATAAAAGGCTTTCAATTAGAATATCCTAAAATTGTCTTTGATTGCTGTTTGCTTAATCCCCAACCACCTTCATATTCCTATCTCCAGCACTGCAATAAAATTTAAAATAGGTTTAGCAGACACCCCAAATTTGTGAATGTTCCATCATTCCTAGGGGCTGGCACACATTATTTATTCAATAAAAGCTCATTAAGGGCATTTACACTAAAATAAGGAAGTACAGGCCCTACACTAAAATACCTGGGGTTAAAAATAATTCCAGCCCTCAGTAGGTTCTAAAACCACATTTTTTCCAGCACTAAATTTTAACTTCTACATTTTCTATTATGTCCCATTTTCTTTTTTCACCATGTATTTTTAATGACTCTTTGCAAAGCATGCAAACAAAATTCTTATTTGAGTATCAATTTCTGTTGATTTCTCTGTCTCATAATTCAGGAAACAAAATGAGAGAACATACAAAATAGCAATCCAATACATTTTTTATTGGTCCTATCAACAGACTTACAGACACTTGCATACTAGTGATTGAAGAGCACTCCCTCATAGCTGGAAAATTATCCTTTCTCACCTATAGTTAATCTTTAGAAGAGTCATTTGTGGAGCAGTGAGGAAAAGAAGAAAAGCCATTATACACAGCTAGAAAAGTGGAAAGAACTCTGTTGTCTTCACATTCAATAAATACTTCTTGACTAATTGGAAAACCATCTATGTAGTACTACTCACTGAAAATCTGAACCAATATACTCTTATTTTCCATTTACAACAGAAATTCAAATATCTCAAAGACTGAAATAAGAATGGCAAATCTCTTCCTTTGCCATGCGTATAGAAGACATCAATATTAATCACCATACTCTATCTTGCTGAGCCAGTTAAGGCCTCAGAATCTCTCACCGCAGCACCTGAACAGCCACTACCATCATGGCTGGTGAGATGAAATTATTTGCCATTCTTGTTCTGAATTTCCATTGAGTGTGACCTTGCTTGATCCAGATTCTACAGCTATAACATGAAGAGAGTAATATTTATGATTTAAATCAAGGAGTCAGGAGTGCAACACTAAAACCATCACAGCATCTTCTAGCCACAAATGACACAGAGATCATATGAGTTAAAATGAATTACTATTTGCTGGCCTTTTTAGTACATTTGGTGAAACAGGCTGAACATGAACAGTGATGCATTACTACTTTCAAAACGTATTTATTTGCCCACCTCTAGAAAACTGGAAAAAAAACAAAACAAAACCGCAAGTTTTCTAAAATGATACATAATTCTGAGGTTCTTTCAAAACTCTGGAATTAAATTAAAACAAATCTACTTGTTTATGATATCAAAGAATTCCGTTTTCTAATAATTACTTCTTAAGCACTATTTCCTCCTTGGAGACCTTAATCATGTCCACCCCAAATTCACAATGTTAATATGTACTGCTAATATAGAAAATCAACTTTTTGAATAGTTTTTGATATATGTGTAGCTGATTAATCATCTCTAGTCTAATTCCCTGCCATTTTAAAACCTAAATTCTTTCATCTCTAAGGTGACCTATTTACTAGATTATAATAGCCCTCAGGTCTTCTCCACTAGAAATGAACCCTTGTTGCAGATCAGTTTACTAATGCCAATAATTGTTAAATAAAAATGCAGTGGTCATCTGAGTAAAGTAGAAAAATGAAATGAGAGTGATACAGAGTCAGAGAAAGCAATAGTCAGAGGAAAGAAAAATATAATCTGCCATTTTTATACTTTAAAAAATTGTTGCAATGGGGGCACCTGGGTGGCACAGCGGTTAAGCGTCTGCCTTCGGCTCAGGGCGTGATCCCGGCGTTATGGGATCGAGCCCCACATCAGGCTCCTCTGCTGAGAGCCTGCTTCTTCCTCTCCCACTCCCTCTGCTTGTGTTCCCTCTCTCGCTGGCTGTCTCTATCTCTGTCGAATGAATAAATAAATAAAATCTTTAAAAAAAAAATTGTTGCAATGAACATCCAGGGAAGAGATTGAAGGAATTTTCCTTCTTAGCTTCTCCAACAAATATTAACAGAAGCCTTTTTGTTAGCTGAAAGTAAACAACCACTGAGATTTCAGCTATAGAATCTAAAATTTAAGACACTGAGATGTACTAAGATTAGAGAAATTAGTATTTCTGGACTTGTTTTGCCCCACTCACTACAAACTGAATCTTTACATAATTAATTCAACTCAAATGGAAACCTTTTGCATTTTTGATAGCCCACGATTTTCTGCAAAACTACTAAGCTTATTAAAAAGATACGAGAAATCTGCCAAGTTTATTTTAAATGCAAGAGACGTTAAACTCTGCTGATTTGGGCAGACTAAATCATATATTCAGAAACTATCAACAGTGGACTTGGTACCTTTTAAAAAGGATTTGCCAACTGATTTTAGAAGTCCTCAACCTCTCCCCTTAATTTGGGTATTCCTAGCTCATCAACATTAGTATTCTCTAGGCACATAGGCTATATTCTCTAGCATCCTTGTAGTAAGTTGGGCCAAGGTGTCCATCTGTGACCTGTTTGCTCAGAGATCGTCCCCTTTCCCTGATCAGCTCTGCATTGCAGAACGCTGACCCTCACAGCCAGCCTGTGTTTCTCAGGCTTGCAGGAGTGGCTTCCAGCTGGATTTCAGAAGTGAGAGATACCAGGGGAATATTAGGGGGTGGGAGGAAGGGAAAGACCAGGATGGCATTTACATGTGTGGCTATATCCCCTGCAGAGCGCTAGACTCTGTAGACAGCCCCACCAGACAGCCCCACCATTGTTTCCACTTCCAATATGTAACTGACCTAGATTCTGGTAACACAACCTTCTCCAGCTAGAGGAGGTAACAGCTTCCTGCTCCTGAGATGCCTATTGTCCCTTGTTAGAATTCTCAGCTCTTTTATTACCTGTGTAATTTCCTGTATTAAATTTCTTAAAACAGCACCTTATTTTGGATCCTTAAAGTGGTTTCTACCTAGTAGGACTCTACCTGATAACATGCTATTTCTAAGTTCTGATCAAGGTAATATGAGCAAAAGAGATAAATGTCATATTTAAAGATTTTTTTTTTATTTGAGAGAGAGCATTGAGAGGGGCACAAGGAGAGGAAGAAAAACCCTGAGATCATGACCTGAGCCAAAGGCGGATGCTTAACTCACTGAGCCACCCAGATGCCCTGAGATGAATGTCATTTTGATTATAACTTCCCATGTATGATTCTCACTCCTTTTCCCCTTCTCCTGCTGAATAAAAAGGGCTTTGAGGACTTGCAAGGAAAGAGTCCTTACTCCCTGGAACACCATATATTTTCACATTAGCAAGAAATTAAACATTTATTAAGTTTCTGAGCCTTCAGGGTATATCTAATATAGTAGCTAGCATTGACCTTAATGAATGCAGGTGTCTTCCAGCTTTTCTTATACCATATAGTTTTGGGTTTCCATACTCACACGTGGAATAATTATTTTCGTACATTTTTTCCTAATATCCAAAATTAGAGTTCAATAACATTTACCAGATAATGAAATTTTTGAATTAATCTTCAATAACAATCTCCAGGAAAATTATTAAAAAGATGGAGTTAGACCTTGACATATTTTGTCCATTTTTTAAGGTTAATCCTTCAAACTATTGTGATTCTACCTCATGCTAACATAGCAATCCTACTGTCTCTTAAAATACATGGACTTAAACAAAATAAAAATTTATTTTTTTCTCTAGGTCAGTACGCACAGATGATCCAATGCTAGCAGGACGACTCAGTGATGTTAGAACCTTTTTTTATCTTATTTTGTAATTCCTGTTTTTTTTTATTCTTGGGTTCATTGTCAAAGATGGCTCCTGCCATATTTACCTTCCAGCCTCAGCAAAGAGGGAAAGTAAGAAGAAGGTAAGGGGAAAGGTGGAGGAAAAGTTCCTTTTATTCTTTATACACAAGCCAGAAATTGTATATATCACTTCCATTTGCATCACATGAGCAGAACATAGTCACACTATCATAGCGGCAAGGGAAATTGAAAATGTGTCCAGCCAAAACTTCTGTTACTCTAGAAAGGGGTAATATATGCAGGGACCAAAGAGAGAGAACACCTGTTGCTTCTGTCGATGCCTGCAAAGCACATTCAATCAGGTTTTTAGAAGGTTTTGCACAAAAATCAAGAGGAGAGTGATTCACTATAACAAATAGTAAAATAAGGAGGCTGAAAGATTTTACTGAGAAGTAAGGGCATATTATAATACACACATTTTTAAATCATATTTCATTGACTTTAAAGAGCTATCAGTACAATAATTATTAGATGTACCACTATCATAACCACTAAGAAAAAAGTTCCTATTAAACTACAGCACAATGCTTTCTTTTATTTTATACTCATTGCATTAACTTGTCTAGATTTATTTATACATACATTTTAGCAAATATGCGCTGCTCTGTTTCCTGTCTTTTATGCATATAACTCTTTGTATTTTTATTGAATTATAGTGTACTCTTCCTGATGATATTTTAAATGGCAATTGAATCTAAAGCGTGTAGTACCAACAATGTGAATCATTCAATTAAAATGATGATTGTAAGTAGCTGTGGTCAAGTTTTCACATGAGCAAGCAGTAACTACTAGATCACCACTACTGCCTGGCCAACAATAACTATAAGATGCACCCCAAACTTAGAGGTGTTCAAATGTTAAGAGCAAAAGGATCATCTTCAAATAAATAAAATTCAGTAATTATATTGTACTACATGTACTTTCCCACCACCCTCCTGAACTCCACGCACTCCTGTTAGCTCTGTTTCTTTTTGATTGAACAGCACAGATTACGTGAAGTAGGAGCAAAGCATCTTCTTTTAAAAGGTTCAAATTCACTTTGGTTTTGTGGTGAACATTTACACGGTTCTAATTTTACATATGTTGGCCATTGTTTCTGTTTTCACATGCCACCTATAAGCATTAAAGAGGAAGACTGATATGTGGGGATAGAAGAGAAGGTAAAAAATTACAGTAAAAATGTAAAGATGTGGCAATAGGTAATTGAGAATTGGAGGAGACAAGAAAGGATGAAAGAATATATAAAGGCCTTAAATTTTTCAATTTACATTATGAAAATGCAAGCAATGTTGTCTAACATTAACAGATGATAAAGGATGAATATATTAAATAAATCTTTAAATTAAACTAAGAGACGTTAAAGGAAAAGCATGACTAATAGAAATACGGGGATGGGGCAAAGGGAAAAGAGAAAACATAAACCAAGTGAACTGAATTCTTCTCTTTAATAGTGGGGAATCAAGAGTTCTTTCTAGGGTTTAGGGAAGGGAAGGCAGAAAAAGCTATTTATGTTATATAACCTCTGTGGCTTTGAAAATTTTTTTTTTACTTCTTAATTTCAATGATTATAATTTTAAAGTTTTTTTCACTCTTCTTAAAGAATAACTGATTGTTCTTAATGATCCCTAATTGTTTGCTTACTTATATTCCATTTTCATTTCTTTATAAATTCTGTAAACATTTGACTTGCATACTTTATCAATAATTTCAACCACTGAAGCCCTTGAAGATCTATATCTCAGCATTAATTCCATCTGTGGTTGCTTGTTTCCCTTTTGTTTGTTATTGGTTTTATTTCAATTGTGAGTTTGTATTTTTTTAATCTAATTTTGGGAGATTACCCTAAAGATCTGAGTAGGGTATTTTCCGGGGCACTACTGACCTGGAACCACATTAGCCCCATCTCTTCTGATCTCCTATCTCATAGTGAAACCTTTATCTCCTATTCCCAGAAATAAGTCAATATTTATTTTAGGATATGATTTCCACCCTCAGATTTCAGTTTATTTCATCCTCAGAAGTATCTCTTATTTTCTGTGATTCTGGTGATTTGAGTAACACATTAAACAGTGTTCACTTTTAATTATTGCTGTATTATAGTGAGAGTGTCCTTCATAGTATTTGGTCAGCTTTACTGAAAGAGATAGAAGAATATGAAATTCTATAATGATTTACTAGTTATTACTGTGTAACTTATCCTAAAACTGGGTGTCTTAAAACAATAAACACTTATTAGCTTATAGTTTATGAGTCAAGAATCCCAGCATGGCTTAGCTAGGTGCCTTTAGCTCCAGGTCTCTCACAAGCCTGCATTCAAGGGGTTGGCTGGAGCTTCGGTCATTTCAAGGGCTGGAATGAAGGAGGATAAGCTTCTCAACTCACTCACTCACCAAGGTCTCCATTGGTTGTTGGTCAAGATCATCAGATCCTCGCCACATGGACTTTTCTATAATGTGACAGCTGGTTGATTCCCTCAGAACAAACCAGAAAGACAGCAAGTGAGGATGAGAGGAAGCCACGATCTCTCTGCAACCTAATCTTGAAAGTGGCATACCATTACTATGGCCATACTCTACTCATTAGAAGAATCATTAAGTTTAGCCCACACTCAAGGGGAGGGAATGACCCAAGGATTAAGAGGCAGAATCATTGGGGGCCATTTTATAAGTTGCCTATTGCAATAACAAAAATACATAATTTTTAAGAGAGTAAATTTAGTATTTATATAAATCACCTGTCACTCTTGAAGGAGTATCTTTCTTTGAGTCCTTATTGCTATGTTACTCAACCGAATTGCCCTCCATGACTCTCTTCTGTTTTATTCTGTATGCCTTAAAATCATCTTTCCTCCATTAACAGTATCTTCATCATGTATTTCACTTCAATAATCTTTCTTTGGCTTTTGATTTGCAGTGCCTCCTCTGTTTCCTTAGTCTATCCTACTAATCAACCTTATCTACCGTTCTCCCTAAGAAGCATTTTTTCCTTATATTGGCCTTTTCCTTGCCTCTTCCCTGTCTTTATTCAGGTTATTTTGTATGCCTGCTTGGCTTTCCCTTTATCTAGCTTCCTAACAAATATTCGCACAATCCTTCAAGATCCAGTTTATCCCATCTCTTCCACCTAGGTCTTCTCTGCTTCCTAGCTCATAGAGTGATGTTTTATTACCTATATCACTCATGTGACAGTTAATCACATATATTTTGTGACAACTCTTAGGTGAATATTGCTTTCAACTCCCACTGATATTTAATGTAAATGTAATATTTCTTCAGCTCGATTATTAGTACATCAAAAGCAGGAATTGATTTTCCAGAATACTCACATCATTCAAAGTGTGCCTGGCATATAGATGTCACTCAAAAAACCATCTGAAAGGACTTGTACAAAAATAAACCTAAACTTACATCTTTCAATCTACTTTTAACCTACAACCACCCAAGATCTAACTCACCAAATATACCGACTCTTTTTTGTATTCCAGTAAAATGAAATTTTTTATTGGATACTCAAATGTATGAAAAATTTATGCCAAAATCAAAACACCAATTAAAATCAATAATGAATAAAAATCAATGATGACTATGTTGCAAAATTCACATAGAATTTAAAAGATGTTTCAGGAAAATCAAATTTAATGATCAATCTTTTTGATCTTAGTTTTCACAACCGTGAGTGCCTAATTTTCTAGGTGCAGACATTCCTAAAGATATGGGGGGGGGAAGTTAAGGGGCTAGTGATAAAGGACATGGAACATAAATAGGAAAATTGCCATAGAGGGTTTTAAATTATTAAAAAACCTTAAAAATGAAAATAAAAATTTAATCCTATTCCTAGTTATGAAGCAATGATTAGGTTAAAACGTTGGTAGGTAAGTTCTCATAGTTCACAGCAAGCTGGTGTTACAGCCTCACAGGGGCATGGGCAGTTGATGGTTCTGCATGCTATCTTATTATAGGATAACCCAATGCAAGGCAATAGAAGAGAAATAATAGGTTAATCATACTTCAACTTTAAAGATGCCTCTTGAAGAGATACTCACACAAAGTCTAGAAATATTTCAATCTTATTTCTGTTACAAATTATGCTTGAACAAGTCTCAGCAGGACACCCAGCATCTCAAGTACTTTAGGAAAACAGAGGAACAGCACAACAAGGAAAACGAAAGTTTTCTCTCTCCAAACACAATCTAGTTTTGAAAAAAGGAAAATTTTACTAGGTTACAATGTGTTAAGTGAGGTGTCCAAGGGCAAAGGATGACTCATGGCTAGGCTAAGAATAAAGCATGACTTTTACACCCTAGAAAACTTTTATTTAAAATAAAAATTTAAAACCTATGTGTAATTGAAAAAATGTTCTTACAAATTTCTAAGTGTTTCACTGAAGGTTCCTCTTCTCTGTCTCTCCCTTTCTCTCTCTTTAGATTTAAGGTAAGCACTTGCAAAAATATTATGCTAATAGGATGGCATTAATCTCAAGATAGAGAAGCCTTAAATATAGAGAGCTGAAAGGAGAAATGAAAGTGGGGAGGGAGAATTAAATGAAGTTAACTTTTATATTTTGTGCAATAGCTGGACTACTCTAATAGGCATTTATTTTAGAGGACATTATCAGGTAGTGCAAAGAGCATAAATTCTAAGATCAGAAGATCTGAGTTCAGATGCCTGTTCTGCCCTGTAAGACCTGCATAAGTAATTTAGTCCAAGCCTCAAGGTCTTTATCTGTAATTTCAGTTATGATATTGCCCAATAGAGAAATTTTGTGGGAAAATCCTTTGTAAACTCTAAAGCTTATATAAATATTAAGTTACATTTGGTCCCTAAGATTTTGCATTATTTTCTCTAATGCACCAAAAGATAGCAGCTAGCCTTAGGCAAAACTAGAAAATAGACTAATTAGATTTCATCACTCTTCCACTTTCCATGTTTCACCCTCTTTGTTATTTCTCACCCATGTCTGCTGCTACTGTGGAAGTACAAATGCCCTCTCTTCTATCACCTCCTCCTTTTTCTGCACTCAACCACAGTGAGAAGAAGGTGTCCATATCTGTACGTACATAGTATAGGCCCATAAGGACGAGGGCTTTTAGAGGAAGAAAATAAGATCTGCCTCTCTCCTGGTAGCAGTTTATCAGTGGACTCCAAAAGACAGTGTCTCCTTCCCAGATCCCAGAAAATTTGCCACTATCATGTAGATTGTGGACCACGTGAACAGAAGACCCGTAACAGCAGAACAGGTGTTTTTAGGGGAAATAAAAGTTTTTGCAGCACAACTCACAAAATAAGACACCAACTACTGGCATATGCCCTACATCCACTTTCTACTTCATTTTTCTAAACTACTTAATTTCTGGGCACATGGCTTTATTTGTGGGCAATAATTGACCTTAATGGTGTTCAACACTAGAACCAGTAATGTATTTCTGAAACAAAGTTGCCCAGTATAAACAGTATCCATTTTTAAACATGGAACTCCAAGTGGTGTTGAATAACAATTTGAATAATAATATTTCAGCCAGATTTATATTCATAGGTTGAATGATTGCCAAGGTATATTTTCCCCTTCTTGTTCTGGGACATTCTAAATATATGAGAAACAAATTTTTCTGCAATATGCATAAAAATTAAGTGAAACAGTGAATAGCAGCCCACTATAATCTGAGTGACTTGTCCTGGCGATGCTACGAGATTTAAGCAATTACAGTCTCACTAGTACTTTTCTGATTACCATTTAAAGTGCATTTATATAAGAATAATAACACATTCCAACTAAGATTTCTATACTGTTCTTGTACCAAGAAATTTAATAGTAGTATGTATATAGATTCTAGAGGATCCAGTGATTTTTCCCTATTTGTTATGTGTTATCTCCAAAACCACTTGCTTCTAATATGGAATATGAATAATCTTGACATTAGTGAAACTGTTTCAGAAGTGGACTGCTATTAATATGGTATTTTTTAATGATTGTAAAAATATTTATTTTTATGTGCATATGTAACCATATTTTTGTCCAACTCCATACATCCTAGCAAATATTTATGCTCATAACTAAAGTTCACAAATGATAAAGGACTTTACAAATTACATATGAACAACTATAATTTCTCGGCTAGTTTTCAAAAGTTATCTTGTAGCAATTTTTAAAATCTATTTCCTACTGTCTGTAATACATGCTCCTTCCTTGGGAAAGGGTTACATCTACATTCTCCTCAAATATGTTTATGCACTGTAAATGCCCACTGACATTATGGCAATTTTCATTTTCATGTAATATACACCATTTTTCTACAATCCTATAGTGTTTCAAACATGCCTAATTGTTACAATTTGTAACAAATTCGTTTCTAGTTTTGCAAATTTCATAAGAAAGTCTTGGCAAGCACCTGTCTTTGCAAACTGAAGTTCTTCCATGGGCATTTTATTTGAAGATGTGAAGTTCTTCTCCATCTCTCTCAACCCTCACTCCTCAATTCTTCATTTGAAGATGTCAGGTTCCTCATCTCCATGGTCCTCAATTCTTCCTCTCTGGCCAGGAGCCTTTTGCCATTCGTCACACTGCCTGGCACACCCTAGCCTTAAATAAATTTCACTGCCTGCTTTCTCAGCCTTTACATCACCGCTTCTGAGCTCTGATGGAGGAAGTCACACAACTGTTCAGATTGATTCCAAGTCCAGTTTATGGCTTCCACATCCGCAGGGCACTCATGCCTACCTGGTAAACCTCCTGGGTTTCCCTGGGCACCCTCTCTCCCCATCTCAGATTGGCAATTTAAAACACTCTCCTTCTCCTCATACCTCTGCCCCCATCTCCTGATCTGTCACTTTGAACACAAGATCTGTCCTCCTACTGAGAGGAAGAGAGCATTAAGAGCCTCCTTGTTGCTGACATCTCCATCCCCCCTCCCCCCCCACCCCGTGCCTGGCTGGCTCAGGCTGTGTCCTGGACCCCAGATGTCTGGCCTCCTCAGAGAATTTGCTCTTATACTCAGGCCCTCCCCCTCCTCTTCAACACCCCTCTTCTCCCACCAGCACTGACCCTCCCAAGCCTCACCCATGTTAAAATAAACTTTCTTGACCTTTCTTATACTAGTCACTTCCATTTACTCTCCTCCCACACCTTTCTCAATATCTTGCATCTCACCCCACCCACAAACTACTAAAACTTCCCTTGCTGATGATTTCTTTCTATTGATCCAATAAATGCTGCTTCTTTTCTTTGAAGATTTTATTTATTTGAGAGAGAGTGTGGGGGGGGCAGAGGGAGCAGGGGAGAGAGTCTGAAGCAGACTCCATGCTGATCACAGAGCAGGACCCTAGGCTCCATCCCATGACCACCAGGTCAAGACCTGAGCCAATGGGGCGCCTGGGTGGCACAGCGGTTAAGCGTCTGCCTTCGGCTCAGGGCGTGATCCCGGTGTTATGGCATCGAGCCCCACGTCAGGCTCCTCCGCTGCGAGCCTGCTTCTTCCTCTCCCACTCCCCCTGCTTGCGTTCCCTCTCTCGCTGGCTGTCTCTATCTCTGTCAAATAAATAAATAAAATCTTTAAA
>NC_048218.1:89457204-89482552 GCF_002007445.2 Ailuropoda melanoleuca
TTAAAAAAAAAAAAAAAAAAAAAGACCTGAGCCAAAATCGGCTGCTTAACTGAATGAGCCACCCAGGCGCCCTCCAATAAATGCTTCTTAATCCTACGCTTGAACTTTTGGCAAAACATGACATCTTCTATTGGTTCTTTTTCTCCAAAATTCTCCCTTTTTGGATCTTCTATGACATGACACTCTCCTGATTCTCCTCTTCCACTGTTCAGTGCTCTTTTTTGGTCTCCAGTCAAGATACTCCTCTTCCACTGTTCAGTGCTCTTTTTTGGTCTCCAGTCAAGATACTTCCCTTTAAGGAAGGTAATGAGGCTGCACCCTCCGCCTGCTTTTCTTATGTTAAATATTCTCCCTGGATGATTTAATCCACTGCCATAGATTCATTTATCTATATGCTAAAAACTCCCAGAATTATAGCCCAGTTTTCTCTGCTGAACCTCAGACCCATATAAACAACTGCTTACTAGATATTTCCACTGGAGTCCTAAAATTCACGTGATCAGAGCATAACTCATTTGGTACTCACATCTGACCCACTGAAAACCCATATACCCTCTCCTGATTCTCTGGAAATTTTCCTGGCTTTGTAAATAGCATCCCAAACTTTCCTATTATCTTGAGCCAGAAATGTATGTATGTATGTATGTATGTACGTACGTACAAATTAAGAGTGATACATATAAAAATTTTCTGACATCATTTCTCACTAAACACAAAATCCATACAATTCTCCATATACCCTGAATCTGTTTCTCTCCATGCCCACTGCTGCTTCCCTAATTCACATCACTGTCAGAAGAGGGGGTTGAAGAAGCAGGAGGGGGAGGGCCTGAGTGTGAGAGCAAGTTCTCTGAGGAGGCCCCAGATGTCTGGCATCCAGGAGACAGTGGGGGTCAGCCAGACATGGGGGGAGGGAGAGCTCCGCAGTAAGGAGGCTCTCAAGGCTCTCCTTTTGCATAGGAGGAGAGGTCTATGTTGGGAGTGACAGATCAGGAGATGGGGTTGGAGGTGTGAGGAGAGGGAAAACATTTGAAATTGCCAATCTGAGACTGGGAGAGAGGGTGCCTAGGGAAACCCTCTTTAGATTACTGTTACAGCTTCTAGCTTATCTCCCTTACTCCTGTGTGGTCCTTCTTGCATACTGCAGCCTGTAACCAGAGGGATTATATTAAAACACATATCTCCTTTTTAAATACTCCATATCCGGAGTGCCTGGATGGCTCAGTCGTTAAGCATCTGCTTTCAGCTCAGGTCATGATCCCAGGGTCCTGGGATCGAACCCCACATCAGGCTCCCCACTCAGTGGAAAGCCTGCTTCTCCCCCTCCCACTCCCCCTGCTTGTGTTCCCTCTCTTCCTGTCTCTCTCTCTCTGTCAAATAAATAAAATCTTAAAAATAAATAAATAAATACTCCAAATCCTTTCCACAGTCCTTAGGAATTTCTAAGCTACTGAGCATGACATCAAGACGATCACAGTCTAGGCCCTGCTCAGCCTTAAATCTCATCTCTTGTCACTGCAAACTCCTTCACCCCCTCTCCTAGTCAAACTGAATCCCTTGAAATACCCCAAAAGTATCACATTCTCTTTCCTCTTGAGTTTTAGAATATGCAATACCTCTGTCTAGAGTGTGTGTGTCTACCTACCCAGCCTGCTCTCTTCCTCTGTATAACCCTCCTCCTATTTCCTCAGCCTTAGTCTGGAGGTGATCACCTGCAGAAAACCTTCCTGATGCACTTTGTGCAATAGGTTAGCTCTCCCCACAGTGATGCGTAGGTACTCTATGCTTTAGCCCTTTATTAACACGTGGAGTGCATCGTGATCTTCCATTGGCTTATTTTTTCTCCCACTAGCATATGGCAAGGCCAGAATGAGTACTAAATTAACAATTCTGAATGAATGAAAAATGAAGTTATCCCACAGCTAGGTACTTGTTGTACAAGTGTTTATACCTTATACATGATTAATTCCCAAAGAAATATGGAAGAGAAGGCAAAATGTGTGTCTTCCTTAGATGAATACATATAACCATTCTAAAACAGAGAAATATGTGAGAATATCTCAGCATGAGAGGCACAGTATATATGGAACCTGGATGTGGTTAAACTGCTGTACTCGGGCAGGTCAGGAGCTGGGACATCTCTTACTTGCGGTCAGTAATAAGGCCTGCCAACCAGTGGGTGGACAACAGAGATGTCAGCAGTCACAGTCCTCTAATTTGTGGCTCCTGTTATCTAGTTCATAGGTTCTACCTACTAAATATCCATTAGATTAATAAAAGAGAGCAATGCAATAATCTTCCGCACAAATGCATGACTGACATTTTTTCTGCAAGCAGCTGAAGATTAAGAAAATATTGGGGCAGCACCCTGATTAAATGTGACACTTATTTAACTCTTGCTAAAACTTTTAAATTCTTCTATTATGAGTTTTCTTCCTTCATTTTAATATACAAACTACAAAGTCATTCAATTCAATTCCTGAGCCAGAAGGAATGTTAGTATTTTCTGCTTTAAGTAAAAATCTAATAGCATTTCTTTCATCTTTCTCTTCTTACGGTAACTGATCTTTCCTCTCTACACCTCTATGCAGAGTTCTTAAAGTCTATTCACGGATTAGCCTGGTGACTTCTTATGTCAGTACTAAAATGTCACACAGTTGTTGTTGTTGTTGTTTTATCACAGAAGTGGTATTACAACCTGGGCAAAAAAAGAAAAAGCAACACCTTCTCCACTCCATGCTGCATAGGTACCAAATGACTACCCACCTCTGTCTTTACCAATTGATGCTCTGTCTTTTGCTAAAATGCCCTACTTGTCCAGCCCAACTTGTTGAGACAGAATATGTTGTCGTCTGCCATGATACAGAGTTGCCAGACAAAATCCAATAGAACAAGTTAAATTTGAATTTCAGATAAACAATGACTAATTTTAGTGTAAGTATGTCCTCTGCAATATTTGCAACATACAGATACTAAAAATTAGTCATTGATTATCTGAAATTCAAATGTAACTGAGCATCTCTAATATTATTTGCTAAATCTGGCAACTTTAGCTGTGGGGGCTGTAGTCAGAAAGAGGCCATCTCAAAAACCACCTTCTATTTCCTCACCAGCTACATCCCGTCAGCCCTCAACACCACTTCATCCTTTTACCCCAAAAGTCCCACCATGAAAGTTACCAACTCAGGGATGCAGCGGGAAAGGACTTAGTGATCCAGGGCCAAGTCCAAGCTCAGCCTCCTCATTTTCCATTGAGGAACCAGAGGCTCAGGGTTCAGTGGCTTGAACAAGGACACACAGTAATGGGATAGCAGAGCTGCGAGGAGCTCTGGTTTTGCTGTTGTTGTTGTTGTTTCTGTTAGCTACAAGCCTTGTATTCTAAAGATCTTAGATCTTCTGTTTGTTAGTTTGTTTGTTTTTTAAAGAGGCATCTTCAGGATACCACTAACAAAATACAGCTAAGTGTAGCCGGATGGGAGATGCTTATTGATCCTCTCTCAGAAAGTCCAAAAGTCATATAAATATTTTAATTGAAATGCATGCAATATAATGCTAAGCAAACCAATGGCTAAATCAGGAATAAGGATTATGGGTATGGAGGTTCAGAGGACGTAATAAAGAGAGTTAGCAACAAGAGGTATCTACATGTCCATGGAAGCAGAGAAGCCCCTTGACACCCTGATGGTTTCTCATCAGGACTGTACAGGAGCCTTTATATCCCAGGGATGGGCTATGTGTGGCACAGCTCATATTTATCAATAGGCACACTGGAAAACAAACAACATGAAATGATACGTGTACATATGAACACATTCAGCTTACAAATGTGCCAAGACAACTGTCTTTGTTGGCTCCAAGTCTGGGCCTGCTCTTCCCATGAACTCTCACTCTACTCCGCCACAGATAAAATATCCTCTGTATGACGTCTATTATATTTTCCTAAGGTGCAATATGATTTTAATATTGTAAAATCTCAGACATATGATTCTCAAGATCACACTCCCTTCCCCCAGGTTCTGAAGGATGCAGTCATCAAAAGAAATCAATGGAAATAACACTCTGAGCAGAGAAAGACTTCATCATGCATAAAACTCAGAACCTGTCTGCTGTCTGTCCGGCAAGTGAGTTAAAATTGGCAGCTTTCCTTAAGCAGAAAGAGGGAATTTAAGCAAGCAGCCATATGCTTTGGAACAAGAAAGAATAACAGGTTCACATCGTGCTGGTAGCTGGTGTGATGTGATGTAGACAGGGGCATAATTAGAGGGATCCAGTGACAATGATGACCACGCAGAAAACCTGGCTTGAGACTAACCAGCCAAGGGAAAGAAAAAAAAAAAAAAAGGATCCTGTCTCCAGTAAGTGTAATTCATAAAAATTAAAGAAGAAAGAAACGGATCATGGGCAAAAAGCCTAGAGACATCTAGGACTGAAATTCAGAAGGTGTCTGTAAGGTCAAACAGGCATGGTGTGTTGGAGACAGCTCTTACTGGCTTCTGGGAGGAAATTGTACATCTCGCTGCCCAGTGCCATGTGCAGTGATCTCGTGGGAGCAGCTTAAAAGGGGCCATGGTAGGAATATTTATACATGGAAATTGACACACTACTAATCAGTGTTTGTGTGTTTGTTTTCCTGAGAGCCAGTTTATAAACACAGCACTGCCCCTACCTAAAACCCGGCAGAGAAAACATGACAAGTGCAATATAAGACCAACAGGCCTGGGATGCCTTCCAACAAAATGGCCTGGGGCCAGAGGATGGGTTCACTGGGGCAGAGGAGGCAGAACCAGAAGTAGAATTGATAAGAAGAGTCTGGTATAATTTCCCCAGTCCTAGCTCTACCTATGCAAATCGAATTCGGAATAGAAATCTAAGAAGTTTATCACAAATTATGTTGAGGCAAGAAAAGAGCATGTCAACTTTCAGCAATATGTAGAAACCAATGCTCTGTAAACATGAACATTTTTATTTTTATTTTGTTTGCTTCCTGAATTCTCTTTTAGAAAATTCAAATCCCGTGTTTGCTATTCTAAGGACTATTGTTTCTAAACTTTAGCCTTGATAGCCCCAAATGAAGTAACTGCAGCTGGGACAGAGAGCAGGAAAGAGATGCCAAAACAGACAAGAAGGAAGTAAAGTTAAACTTTGCCTGTTTCCAAAGAGAAACTAATAGCTATGGGACCAAGCACAGCTATACCTGGAATTTGTAAAACTGCCTCCAGAGGTTCCACGGGGCACCCACACACTGGTGAAGGTCTCAGATGTAATAACGAGGCTTCAGCCTGCATCCTCAGGGATAGCCCCTGAATTTGCTCAACAATATCAAGCCTGCTCATTAATTTGCTTTTCTTGTAACCTCAAGACAAGGACAAATCTTAAACAATCTGTGTTTGCAAGGGAAAGCAGATAATTGCTTTTGCACTTTAGCAGGAGGTAATTGCTAAGCCTATTCCAAAGAATAGCAAACACACTTCTTGTATTTTCTGTATCAAAATTTTTGCCAATCATAATTAAAGAATCTTAAAGACAAGTCTAATTATGAAATTACCGTGTATGTGCAAAAGACAGCATTAATTTCTTTGGCTTGGATAGGAAGTTATTATATTTACTATTACAAATATAATAGATATTTTACAAAGCATATGTAAAAGAATGACTAGGGATAATATCAGAAATAAATACACAACATCTATTCATGACAAAAACCTTCAACAAAGTAGGGATAGAGGGAACATACCTCAACATAATAAAGCCATATATGAAAAACCCACAGCTAATATCATCCCCAATGGGAAAAAACTGAGAGCTTTTCCTCTAAGGTCAGGAAGTAGACAGGGATGTCCATTCTCACCACTGTTATTTAACATAGCATTTTAAGTCCTAGCCACAGTAATCACACAAAAACAACAAAAAAATAAAAGTCATCCAAATTGGCAAGGAAGAAGTAAAATGTTCACTATTTACAGATGACATGATACTATATAATAAAAAACCTGAAAGACTCCAAAAACCTGCTAGAACTGATAAATGAATTCAGCAAAGTCACAGGACACAAAATCAACATACAGAAATCTGTTGTATTTCTATACACCAATAATGAAGCAGAAGAAAGAGAAATTAAGGAATCAATCCCATTTATAATTGCACTAAAAATAGTAAGATACCTAGGAATAAACCTAAGAGGTGATCACTCTTAACACTGACGAAAGAAACTGAAGATGACACAAAGAAAAGGAAAGACATTCCATGTTTATGGACTGGAAGGGCCATGTGCACCCCAATGTTCATAGCTGCATTGTCCACAATAGCTAAATTGTGGAAGGAGCCGAGATGCCCTTCAACACATGACTGGATTAAGAAGATGTGGTCCATATATACAATGGAATATTACTCAGCTATCAGAAAGAACGATTTCTCAACATTTTCTGCAACATGGACAGCACTGGAGGAGATAATGCTAAGTGAAATAAGTCAAGCAGAGAAAGACAATTATCATACGGTTTCTCTCATCTATGGAACATAAGAACTGGGAAGATCAGTAGGAGAAGAAAGGGATAAAGAAAGGGGGGGTAATCAGAAGGGGGAATGAAGCATGAGAGACTATGGACTCTGAGAAACAAACTGAGGGCTTCAGAGGGGAAGGGGGTGGGG
Source organism: Ailuropoda melanoleuca (assembly GCF_002007445.2). NCBI lineage: Eukaryota > Metazoa > Chordata > Mammalia > Carnivora > Ursidae > Ailuropoda > Ailuropoda melanoleuca. The sequence goes on from NC_048218.1 coordinate 89,463,853, forward strand.
GAATGGGATAGGCTGGTGATGGGTAGTAAGGAGGGCACATATCATGGTGCACTGGGTGTTATATGCAACTAATGAATCATCGAACTTTACATCAAAACCAGGGATGTACTGTATGGTGACTAACATAATAAAAAAATTATTTTAATAAAAAATAAATAAATAAATAAATAAATAAATGGAAGAACAAATATTGTTAAAATGTCTATACTATCCAAAGTAATCTACACATTTAATGCAATCCCTATCAAAATACCAACAGCATTCTTCACAGAACTAGAACAATTCTAAAATGTGTATAGAACCACAGAGGACCCCAAATAGCCAAAGCAAATTTGAAAAAGAAAAGCAAAGCTGGAGGCATCACAATTCCAGACTTCAAGTTATATTACAAAGCGATAGTGATCAAAAAAGTATGGTAAAGACACAAAAATAGAAATATAGATCAGTAGAACAGAATAGAAAACCCAGAAATGAAGCCACAACTATATGTTCAATTAATCTTTGACAAAGCAGGAAAGAATATCTAATGGCAAAAAGACTGTGTCTCCTACAAATGGTGCTGGAAAAACTGGACAGTAACACACAAAAGAATGAAACTGGACCACTTTCTTATACCATATACAAAAACAAATTCAAAGTGGATTAAAGACCTAAATATGAGACCAGAAACCATTAAAATGCTAGAAGAGAACACAGGCAGTAACTTCTTCGACATTAGCCATAGAAACTTCTTTCTAGATACATCTCCCGAGGCAAGGGAAACAAAAGCAAAAATGAACTATCGGGGATACATCAAATTAAAAAGCTTCTGCACAGTGAAGGAAACAATCAACAAAACTAAAAGACAACCTACGGAATGGGAAAAGACATATCTGATAAAGGGCTAGTATCCAAAAATATATAAAGAACTTATAAAACTCAATACCCAAAAAATTAATAATCCAACTTAAAAATGAGCAGAAGATACGAACAGACATTTCTCCAAAGAAGACATCCAGATGGCCAACAGATGCATGAAAAGACGTTCAATATCACTCATCATCAGGGAAATGGAAATCAAAACTAAAATGAGATATCACCTCACACCTGTCAGAATGGCTGAAATCAACAACACAAGAAACAACAGGTGTTGGTGAGGATGTGGAGAAAGGGGAACCCTCTTGCACTGTTGGTGGGAATGCAAACTGGTGCAGCCACTCTGGAAAACATTATGGAGGTTCCTCAAAAAGTTAAAAATAGAACTATCCTAAGATCCAGCAATTGCACTACTACATATTTACACAAAGAATACAAAAACACTATTTCAAAGGAGTATATGTACCCCGATGTTTACAGAAGCATTATTTACAATAGCCAAATTATGGAAACAGCCCAAGTGTCCATCTACTGATGAATGGATAAAGAAGTGAGATAGATATATAGATAGAGAGAGAGAGAGAGAGATCTATCTATATATCATAATATTAGCCGTAAAAGAATAAAATCTTGCCATTTGCGATGACATGAATGGAGTTAGAGAGTATTATGCAAAGTGAAGTCAGTCAAAGAAAGACAAATACCATATGATTTCACTCATGTGTGGAATTTAAGAAACAAAGCAAATGAGCAAAGGGAAAAAAGAGAGGTGGGGGGAGGCAAACCAAGAAACAAACAGACTCTTAACTATAGAGAACAATCTGATGGGTACCAGAAGGGAGATAGGTGGGGGAATGAGTGAAATAGGTGATGGGGATTAGGAGGGCACTTGTGATGACCACAGGGTGTTGTATGGAAGTGTTGAAGCACTATATTGTACACCTGAAACTAGCATTAATTACACTGTACATAAACTAACTGGAATTTAAATCAAAAACTTGGAAAAATATAGAAAGAAATATATGGTATAGTTTTGTGTGTTTTCTACTTTGAGCGAATGTGAAAGCCTTTTTTTTAAAAAAAATATTTTATTTATTTGGTTAGGAGAGAGAGTGCAAGCATGAGGAGGGGCAGCGGGAGAAAGAGACTCCTCGCTAACCAGGGACCCTGATTTGGGGCTCAATCCAGGACCCTGGGATCAGGACCTGAGCTGAAGACAGTTGTTTAACCAACTGAGCCACCCAGGTGTCCCTAAAAGTCTTTTTTGATGTTTCCTTTTAAAAATACATACTTAAATTATATATATACATACATTTATGTATATATACATATACACACAGAGTTTTAGAGGAGAAAAATTAGTAGTCAATTCAAAACCTAAATGCTACAAATTCAAAGCCTAAATGGAAGAGCTTAAGTCCCGTCTTTTAGTTTTGAATCCAGTGTTCTTTCCAGGACCATGATACACTGCTCCCCTGAAAACAAAATAACCTAATATTTACTGACTGAGGTTTATGAAATATTAAAGTATATGTGATATAGTTGATAGTTCAGGTGGAGTGAGGGAAAAGCAGGTTAACCAAAAACAAAACACTCAGATGCCTGGATTATCCTGACTCCTATCTTCAGCAACTCAGGAAAGCCTCAGGCACTCGTTTCAGTTAGAGCCATCTTTAATCTCTAGTAATCATTCCTCCTAACTTCATGCTGAGTGACTGGACAAGTAACCACAATTGGTAACTGCGCGGCAAGATGGTCTCTAAATTGCCTTCTACTATAAAACGCTCATTGCTAACTGCATGGTCTCTTTCCTATCCATATGAGTACTTTCCTATTCACTGGCCTATTCACTGGCTCACCAGGTAACTGGTGTTAGAGAATCTGTACTGCATTTGCCCAGTATTTGTAAGAAAATGCCCTACTTTCTTTTGGCACATGAGAGGTCTTTATATACACCAACAGACAGTGCTTTAACCATATTTCGACAGGGAAAACATTGCCTTAAATTTTTTGTCCTTAATATCACTTGAAGTTTCCTGGAACAATGACCCTTGGTGCATCAAATTTTTGTTTATCAATTGTTTTGACAACTAAAAACAAAGTTCAGGAAGAGGTTTCTAATCCAGCATCACTTATTCTATTTTTAGTTTACACTGACCTGTTCTTGAAAATCACTTGTGATTATAAAAGTTGAATAAATATTGAGAAGTTGCTGCACAGGATTACACGGGTGTGGCACTGCACAGTTCCAGAGGATGCCATTCATACCATTCATAATAGAAGTGGATGATGCCCTCTCTGGAGCTGTGCCATGTACAACTTGCATGGCCATGCATGGCAGCATCATCTCTATGGGGGGCTCATTTTCCTGTAATTATTTAAAGTAATATAAGGGTCAATCTCATGTGCTTCACATTCTTCAGCAATTACTTAGTTTTTTACCTGTTTTGCACACTCTTTCCAAATCTGTAATACATAGACTTCACACCTAACAAAATCTGAACTATGATTTGTGAGGACAGAGGGAAGACTTTTAGCTCAAGATTATTAAAAATAGAGCTATATATGGGTAGATACAGGTTCAAATCCCCATTCAGCAATTTGCACAAGTCATTTATGGAACAAGTAATTTTCCTCAGCTGTACCTGAGGATAGAAGAACCTGACTTACCTCACTTAGTTACTGCAGTGAGGTAATGAAATTGAAACTAGCCAATACTATCCTGCCATCTATGGGAGGGGATGGGGGATTCAATAGATATTTAAAAACCTTGAAGGAATTCCTATGATAATCTTGAGATTTAGCCCAATTATTGACTTGAAAGACCACCATCCATTGATGTTAACGTAAGGGACACAAGCAGAGGAGCTGCCTACTCATGAAGAAACCAAGTCAAAACTTGGAAAGACTGGGGAAAAAACATGTATAAACAAATCATAATAAGAGAAATATAAATTAATAATAGACATGTATAATCAACTTCGCTGGTAGTCAAGGATGTGCAAATATAAACATCAATGGGAAAATATATCTCACCTACCAAATTAACAAAGATGAAAAAAATTGATATTGGGGAAGTCGAAACAATATGCCATCACACAGCACTAGCAGGACTATAAACTGGCATCATTCTTTAGTAAATCAACATGACAGCAGACACTGGGCCATAAAAAGTTAATGCTCTTTGACTTACAAATTCCACTTATAAGAATAATCCTAAAGAAATAACCCCAAAATATACATCTAAAGGTGTGCACGAGAATACATATTTGCTTGGGAAAAGTTGGCAAAAAAATAAAAAATAAAAACACCTATACCTCTAGTAAAATAAAATCATGGTATATCCATTCAGTAGAATATGCAGAAAGTAAATAACTTTTTAGCAGAATGTTAAATGGTGTGGAAAATGAACGCTATTTAGTGTTAAGTGAGGAAGACAGAGCAGACTTCCAATTTAAAAGTCATCATATTGAGTGTACTTTGTAAAAGCTATAGTCAATGTCAGTATAGAGCAGTAAAACTAGGACTGGACTATTTTTATAAAGCTCAAAAAGAGGCAAAACTAAACTACTGTGTTACAAGCCAAGACAGTCATTACCTTTGGGGAGTTAAAAAAAAAAAAGAGTAATGATTAGAAGGGGCTTCTGGTATGCTAGGAATGTTTTACTTCTTTTATTTGGGTCGTGGTTACCCTCTGTGTTCACTTTGTGATAATTCATTGAACACATTTGCAGTGGAATTCATTTTTCTATATGTGTATCATATTTCAATAAAAATGATACATATATGATTTGTTAAACTATAAGGAAAAGCAAGGAAATGTTTGTCATACAATTCATAAGAGTGGTTAGGAGAACGATGCAATATTGAGGGGTACATAGGTTTCTTCAAATGTTTTAAAATTCTTCCTAAAATGTGTAAAAAGATACATGGCTGTTCTCCTTAATATATATAACAGGATTTTGAAATTCTACATATGTATATTTTAGAGTAAAAATATTGTTCTTTAAAAAAGAAAAGATACACAAAACTTTATAAAGTTTATGTGTATCATAGCTGAATATTTATGTGTTAGAGGCCGGGAAGCAGCACGATACTTAATTTTTATCTATTCATAGTAAAAAGACTACAAACATATACAATAAATGTTCTTAGTGTTTCTCTTTAGAATACAGGCAATTTTATTTTATGTACATATTTTTCAATTTTCCAAATTATACTTAAGTATCATATCACTTTTAGAATCCAAAAACAAAAATACAAACTTTTTTTTTCTTTCAAGATTAAAAAAAAAAATCTTACCCTGTAAAGAGAAGTCCTGCAGAGCCTGCGGCTGGCACAGCTGGTGGGTGGGGCCGCGAGCGGAGGGGCGGGGCGGAGTCTCGTGGAATGTGACGTTTCAAACCTGCACGCCACCGCGAGCGCCCAGACCGGCGTGGCCTCAGATTGGGACGTTTGGACCCGGGCGTGTGCAGATGAGGCAGCTGGGAGGAGTCCAGAGCTTCGCTCCGCCCCCGCTGGGCTGAGCCACGACTGCGTAAGTAGGAGGGGGTTCAAGTGTGCTCAATTCCAACTTTCTACCTTTCCTGGCTCGTGGGACAGAAGGGGGCTGGCCTCCATGAGGAAGCTTAAATCACTTGGGGAAAACCGGGGCTTCTTTTCTTCCTTCCCACTTGAGGAGCAAGGAACATTGCTTATAGATAACCCTAATAAGTAGCCAAGAAATCCTTTTATGCAGGCAGTTAGAAGGTAGAGAATTCCAAAGTGGTTCCCTATCCCCTTCACAGACAAGCCCTATCTCATTTCACTTTGATGTTAGAAAGGGAAGGCTAAGATCCTGTTTGGTTTCTGAATAACAAATTTTTTGTTGTTTTGTTTTATCCTAACTTGTATTCCTCAATGAAGTGTATAATTTGAGGATACCTACCTCTAATCAAGTGAAAAATGACTATTTCAGAGACCAGATTTTTTTTTTTTTTTTTTTTTTTAGATCATTTGCGGTATAAGCTGTTGTCTGCTTAACTCACGATATTGCTGTGGACTAAAGATACTGAATGCTACTGAGTTAGGATAGAGAGACAATCTGAGCTCTTTTTCTTTAAGACACAAGACCATTGTCTTCCATTCATGTATTCTATCATGTCTGGCATAAAATAAGATTTTTGATATATGATTGAGTGAATCAATGAATCTATGAATGAATGTCTTTCACAAGGAGCCTACCATACAAAGGTGGTTCAGCATGAGCAATGAGAAATAGTTGCCAATCTTGTTCAAAATTTCACATTCCTCGTCTATAAAATATTTTTAGGTATCAGTAAGGGACTCTGTTTTTGAAACACCAGCTAATTGTTTGCCATTTTCAGTAAGCCACTAGTTTAAAATAAATACATGAAAATTTATTTGTATTGATAAATTTGTTTAACCCCTTGTGATTAAACTTAATGTGCTAGTAATGTTCTTATACAGACCAAAGAGCTTTGGATCTTTCACATTTCACCAATTAGACCTTGGATGCCATTCAGGTGCTCTCTTAAATATTATTGCAGGCTGGGTAGACTGTTTTCTTCCAAATGGAAAAATTAATTTGATTAGGACCCAATAGTAATATTTTACAGGGTTATGTTTTTGTTTTTGCATGTGTGGCAAGAGCTCAAATAGTTTTATAAAGTGAAAGGTAAATAAAGGGAGAAGAGAAAAAGAATGTACTGGAAGCGAGAGATGGGCCAGAATCCTTCAAACTGCCTAACTCAGTACACATTCTGTAGTTTTCTTCATTGTCTTGATTTGAATAAGGAATGGAATATTATTCTGATAAGAGAGAAAAGGATACAACTGAAGGCCAGATTGTGTTGTGTGGTGTTTCACAGAGCTTTACATAATTTTTAAGCCTCTTTTTCAAGGCATGGAACCAACCTAAGTTGGTGAGTTGTCATGGTGTGCAACACAAGTACATAATCAGGATAGAACTGAGAGTTTTTTGTTCCCAAAGTGGACTTTTAAGCACCTGCTCAACCCTGCTCAATCTGTTACTCATCAGTGTTATTATAACCAAATGGCTAAAACTTCCAATCTGGTCATTTTCGAAGATGTTTCCAAAGAGAAATCATTTTAAAAGCCATTCAGGAAAAATACCTTTTTTATTTTTTTGCCGCTGTTCAGAATGGAAAATAACTGCTTTTAACAGAAACTCCCCTAAATTCACAAACTTATTCATCTTCTGAGCAGTGAAACTAGCGCATTGGACATCGATTACAACTTAAAAGAAAACAACAAATGAACATGAACCCTAATCATGAGATACAGAACCTTAAACTGGTCTCCAGTCATAAACCCACAGTTTATTATATTTGAAATTGAAAATATTTTCAAATTAAGACACAATGACTAAAACCACATTCTCTAGAATTTGACTGAAATTTGTCTTTTTCATTCTTTTATGTGACACATCAGTTGAAAATAGATAAATAGGCACCCCAGTAAAGGTAGACTATGGTAACAAAAGCCATGCAAACCGTATACTCAAGGGTTTTAAAATCCTTTTATATCAGGGAGCCCAGAGTATTGTCTCTTAACTAGTGTAAAATATATTGAGTCATCTTTCTGGAAAGTACCATTCAAGTTATAACATTTTGCACCCATGAAGAGCCTTGTTGAATTTTTTCAGGGTTGGTAATACAATACTACAGCAGTCTAGCTTAAAGATCACAAAGGAATGACTATAACTTATCACAGCTCTGGCTAAATTTAAAAATATACATGATAAAGGAACATGATCCATGTGTCCAATAGAACGTTTTCCTAATTGTCCAATTTTTTAAATTGCTGAGCAATAACAGCAATAATAAAAATGACAATAACAATATTATAATACTTAACATTTATTGAGCACCTACTTTTATCAGGCAATCTTCTTCTATTACTCTTCTCAACAACCACATGAGTCAGATATTATCATTAACACCATTTTGTAAGTGAGGAAATGGGATCCAATGGCCATGATCATTATCAACATCATTCTAAATTATACAGTGGGAAAAACTGTTGTAAAATAAGCATGATAGCAAAGATTCAGCTTTATCTCTACATTTTAGAAAGTCTTGGGGGATACGCTTATTTACATACTGTATGATATGATATACATCTAGTATGAAATACTCAGGATTCATGTATTTGAATCACTAATATTAGGCAACTTTGAAAGATAATTAAGCTGATTTGACACAGGATGTGTATTAGAATATGTCCCTTTAACTTTGATGAGAAAAAGCTGAAGTCACATTGCAATCTAGAATTGTATGACAAGTAAAAAATTGATTTAAGTAGAATAGTTTTAAGTAAATAGTCTTAAGCAGATTGTTTAAAATGTTTCAGAAAGACTAGTATCATAATTACTGAATAGAAATAAAAATCACTAATACAAATCAGAGCTCTTGATTTCAGTTTCTTTGCACAGGTGAATTAATTGTTCTATCTGGCTATTTACTTAAGGAAATAAGAGGTATTAAATCTTAACAAAAATATTGATTATTAAATAATAAATCTTGTTGATAAATAAATATGACTTACTAAAGTAAATAAGGTTTATTTATTTAAGAACTACTTAAATAAGTTGTAGGTGTGCCTTTCAAGAATAAGCATTAATATATGGAACCAAAATTTAGAAAGTAAGATTAAATTTCCTTCAGCAGAGGAAGGGAATTGTATATAATTCTGTTCAAGCTGGTGTTTTTTAAATGTGTTTGAAAATATAGGCTTGAAAATGTTGGTCTTGCTTTACTTTGGGCACCTTTAGTTGTTACTCATTAGGGTGATAGCTCCACATGTTAGTTTAAAAGTTACTGGCACTCAACCTGGGCCTGTATTTCTCCGCTAGAATAATTTTCCTTAGGAAATTCCACATTGTGGGTGTTCATCTGATTTCACATGCATGAATGCTTCAGTGCTCTCCCACTAGTTATCACTTAAATTCCTATTAGCCAGTATAACTCAAGCAGAAGAATTCAATGCTGTCTTTAAAGATCACCTAAGTTATAGCTTGGGAAGACATTGTATTGTCACCCCCCCCTTCCCCAAAGAGCATGCATTTAACTTGTTAGAAATCAGCTCAATTTTGTTAATGTGAAGGTGTAAGGAATAAAACTGTGACATAATAACCACCTCACATCCCTGTTGAGCAGACATTTGGAAACCTGTTTCAGGTGTTAAAAAAAGGATTGCAGTAGCCCAGGGCCTCCACAGTCAGCTCTCTGTGTGTATTCCTAGGCTGAACATACCTAGTTTCTACTTTAGGAAGATGTGTGTGTTCGTGCGTGTGTGTTGAAAGTCCATGGAATCCTTCTCAGAGAAGAAGGAGAATAGAGGAAGGAACACATAGAAGACATGTAAATCTCCTTAAGTACTAGAGGCAAGGTTTAATTAAACATTCTCAAAAGTTCAGATCTCAGTTAATGTCCCCATCTTTTACATTCACTAATGTAGTTAACAGTGAAGGGAACATCATGTTAAACATGCGGGTCATTACCAGCCTAAGGGACAAGACTTAATATACATTAAAAATGACACAATTTATGAATTTATGCATTTCAACCTATGTACAGCATCCCTTCAGATGCTGCCCATATGTTCACTGACAAATTCCAAAAATGTATAAAGTACAGATAATCATCAGTTCACAGAAGACTTATCTTCTCATGCAGTTGCCATTTCCCCCCTTCTTCCACGCAGAGATTCTATCTTCCATGGGCCTTCATGTTACTGTGTTGTTACAGAATTTGTTCAGCTACTACCATACTAAACTGGTCATCTGGCTTTGTTCTTATCTTCCAATAGCAGATGACTACCTCTGTTTTCCACTTGTCTTTCCGTCTCCCTAATTCCCAATATTTTTTTATTCTTTCAGATCTTTTTTATCTATAATTTGCTCTCAAGAATAATGAGAAGGAATTGGGGGTGGGGGGGAGAGAGGTATAGTTTGAAAAACCCTCCTGCCCTCACTATTGATACATCCTTCTTCCCACCTTTTCCTTAGGATTGAGTGTTAACTGAAATAAGGTTGGTCCTGAGGTCATTGATCTGGTCATCAGAGCGTCAGACTTACCAATTAGTATAACAAACAGTTGTAGGAAGATTGGATCATGAGTGAGCAAGCACAGAGGGGTTTTCTCTTTCTTTAACCATAACTAAACTTTAAAAAGTTATGATAATGATAGCAAAAGACTACTGCATGTCCAATGCAGTTTATTTAGGCTCGCTAAGGGATTCAGAGACACATAATCTCTTCCATTCAACCCACCAGGCACACAGTCTAATGACTTTCAATCCACTTGCGTGAACTGCGTTTCATTTGTTTCACGTGGTAGTGCATTTTGCAAAAAAACTCCTCCTATCAAATTCTTCATCTGCGTTATCACTCTTAACAGATGATGCAGAGATCGTAGGTGGCGTAGTAGAGGACATGTGTTTAGGAAAGTCTTGCTTTAGGAAAACTCAGTTTTTGTTTTTTGGTTTTTTTTTAAGATTTTATTTATTTATGTGACAGACAGCGAGAGAGGGAACACAGCAGGGGAGAGGGAGAGGAAGAAGCAGACTCCCAGCCGAGGCGCCTAATGTGGGGCTAGATCCCAGAAAGCCGGGATCACGCCCTGAGCCGAAGGCAGACGCTTAACGACTGCGCTACCCAGGCGCCCCTAGGAAAACTCAGTTTTTGATATGTGAATATTCAAGCTGTCATGGCCTGCCATTTTCTTAATGTAAACCTTTTATTGATGTATAACATATATTTAATAAAGTACACAAATTATAAATGTATGGCTTAATATATACAGATGGATAGAGATAGATAAATAGATAGATTATAGATGATTGATTGATTGATTGATTGATAGATTAAAAAAATGGTAATATCAGTAAACCCAGGACCTCCCTCCTGACCCATTTCATTTACTACCCGCCCTCTCAAGGGGAACCACTATTGTGACTTCTAACACCACAAATTAGTTTGCCTACCTTTGACCCTTTTAAAAATAAATTATACAGTGTATATTCTTTTGTATCACTCAGAATTTTACTTGTGAGATTCTTTCATGTGGTAGCTTGTAGTTATAGTTCATTTGCTCCATTGCCATGTAATATTTTTCATTGTATAAATATACCACCATTTATGTATCTTTCTATTGTTGATTGGCATTTGGAATATTTTTAGTGTTTAATTGTTTTTAATTGTTTTAATTGTTTTGGATAGTGCTACTGAGTGCTTGTCTATGTGTATTTTTCAGCATAAGTATGCATTTCTGCTGGGCTTATTGGAGGAAAAAAGATTACCCAGACATAGAGTATAGGAGGAAGTAGGTGCTGCCAGTTTTCCACAGTGGTTGTACAAATTTCCATTCATAAAAGCCATATGTAATAGTTCCAGTTACATAATGTACTTTCCAAAACTTGGTATTGTCTGTCTTTTTTATTTTAGTCATTCTGGTGGATTTGTGATTGCATCTAACCTGGGATTTCAGTTTGCATTCCCTTGATGACTAATGAAGTTGGCAACTTTTTAATAAGTTTATTGACCATTTGGAAATCCTCTTTTATGACACATCTACTAAAATTTTTGGTCCATTGCTCTACTGGATTGTCTTCCTTTTTCATATTGATTTATAGAAGTCCTTCATATATTCTAGATATGAGTCCTTGTCAAATATATGTGTTACAAATATTTTCTCTTATTCCATGAACTGCTTTTTTTCATTTTCTTCATGATGTATTTTGATGAACAGGAGTTATTACTTATAACATACTCCAATTTATTACTTTTTTGTGTCCTGCCTAAGAAATTTTTGTTTACCCCAAAGTCATGAAAATATTTTGTTTTTTTCTAAGAACTTGATTTTTTTTTTTTTACATTTAGTTTTTCAGTATTTTGGAATTGATTTTTGTGTATTATGTAAGGTAGGAGTCAAATTTATTTTTTCCATTTGACTTAGCCAAGTACCGTTGATTAAAAAAGCCATAATTTTCTCCATTTCATGGTAGGGTCGCTCTTCTCATAAATTAACCGATCATTTATGTGTGGGTCTATTTCTGAGCTTTTTATTCTGTTCAAGTGGTCTAATTGTTTATCCTTGCACAAAACCATAATGCTTTAATTATTATAGCTTTATAATAATTCTCAATAATTCTTAACATTGTTTAAGTTCTCCAGCTTTGTTTTTCAAGTTTATCTCGGCTATTCTTGACCCTTTGTATTTCCATATAAAATGAGAAGTTTGTTGTGGTTTTACTTACGATTAAGCTATGTTCAATTTCGATAAAGGTTTCAGGTACATTTGGAAAAGAATGCACCTTCTTATGTTCTTTGATGCAGGATTCTACATATATCAATTAGGTCCAGTTCGTTACTTGTGTTCCTCAGAACTTCTATGTCCTTAAAAGAGGTTTTGGGTTTTTTTTTTTCCTTTTTTTCCCATTTTTTTCTCAATCAGCTTTTGAGAAAGCTGTGTTAAAATCTTTTACTATGATTGGAGATTTGTCAATATCCTTTTATTTCTGTGAATTTTTTGCTTTATGTATTTTAAAGTCATGTTATTGACTGAATACAGATTTAGAATTATACTGTCATTTCCTGGTCTAATCCCCTTTTTGAATAAAATATCTTTATATCAATTAAACTACAGTCAGAAGATAGAAACTTCATTAAACAGATTTACTACCAAGAATTGTTAACGGAATTAAATAGTGGCTAACTACAAAAAAAGAGTAGAAAGAAAACTCCAAGGATTATAGAGGTAGGACCCACAGCAAGCAGGCTACTCCTCTTAGAGATAAGAGAAAGTAAACAAAAAAGGAATGTGGAACCTTAGAGGAGGTGCTGCAAGGTTAAGATTCAGACGTCTGAGCAGAGGGTATAGCTGCCCCTAGAATTCACTGCCCGCAAATGGTAACTAAAATGAGATTCCCTTGCCTGGAAAATGGGTGAACAGTGAGGATGTGGTGAAGAAACTTGCCAAAAGGATGCCTTTGTTTAACTGTGAGGACCACAACAGCAGAGGTAAATGCTACCTGGATTCTTGAAATGCTGCCTGGATTCACTGGCTGGCTGAAGCAAACACTAGAAGGAAAGGTCCTTCTTTTGCAGTTTTGCAGTGTTTCTCTAGTACCCTCTATTGGCGGCCAGCTGGAAAAAGAGAAATGTAGTATGCAGAATTCAGTTCCAGTAAATACAGGGTGAAGGGACTTTTGGAGTTAGGAGACAGTAGATTAATAACTAGCACACCTTTCTTATGTCTAGTAATGTCTCTTGCCATAAAGTCTACTTTGATAGGAGCTAGAGCTATACCATTCTCCTGGTTGATGTTTCCATACCGTATCCTTTAGCATAGTTATATTTTCAACTTTCCTGTGTTCTTATATTTAGGGTATATCTATCATAAGCAGAATGCAGCTGGGGTTTGTTTTTTTTTTCCAGTGTGATAATTTTAGACTCTTAACTAGAATATTTAGTACTTTCAAATCTAAAGTAATTGCTGCTACATCTTGGCTGATATCTATCATATTATTACCTGGTTTTTATTTGATCCTTTTTCTTTTATTTCTTGCCTTTTTTTTGATTAATCAAAAATATTTAATTTTGTCCTAATTAGTTATACATTCTTTTACTATTCTTCAACATTTACCCCCCAAATTAGAATATGAATCCTTGACTTATTACAATCTAATACAAATGATTTTTCTTCCCAAATTCTTACTAATTTTAGAATATTAGAATTCTTTAATTCCATTTACTTTTTCCTATCCTTTGTATCATCATTGCCATTCTTTTCATTCTACATACATTTTAAACTTAGTAGAAACATTTCTGTTATTGTTTTATAGAGTTCAATGAACAATTAATATTCATTTTTATGTATATATTCTCATATATATATTTACTTTTACAATTATTCTTCATCCTTACTGCAATTGTTCCTTACTTCTTCTTCATTCTCACTCTGCGCTTCTTCTGGGGTTCCAACTACACTGCTGTTAGACTTTTTCACTGTGTTCCACATTTCTCCAAAGTTCTTTCCTATGTTTTTCATTAGTTTTCTTTTCTGCTTAAATTCAGATATTTTCTACTGCTCCTTGAGTTTACTAATCTATTACATCTAAAAATCACTTCATTTAATCCATCTAATGGGTTAATCTCAGTGTATTTCTCAGCTCTAGAATTTTTATTTGATCCTTTTTTACAGATTCTAATACTCTGTTAAAATTCTTTGTCATGTACCCCTCTATTTTTTTGACTATATTAGTGTTATTTGAAATTCCTTAGCTAGCTCCAATATCATGTTTATCTATGGATGCGTTTCTATTGTCTACTTTTTCTTTTGGTTTCTTGATTATGTTATCCTGCGGAGACTGGGGGCATACTTAATAATTTTTTATTAAAGACTGACTATTACGTATGGAACATTATAGAGGATTCAGATGTTGTATCTTCCTCTGTAATGAGTTCATCCCTCTCTTCACTAGGCAGATAACATGACAGTTCATCATGATTTAATCATGAACGGTTCCATGCTGAGGCTGGGTTGAAGCCCTGGAAAGAGTCTACTTCTACCTCTGGTTCACCCTGGTTCTCAAGAATTTTCCGCTGAAAGTCCAAAGTTTCTCTAAGGCCCTTCCTCCTGCAGGTCCTGTCTCACAAGACTGCCAAATTTTGCATTGCTTTTCAGAGTCTTCCCACTTAGGTCTTTAGCATTCTGCCCTGTGAAGCCCCAGAACTTGGCATTTTTTGAAGTGACAAACATCTCTGTGTTTGACGCCCCTCAGATATCTACCCAAAGCTGTTCTAGTTTTTTATCACCCAAGATTCTCCTTCCTCAGTTACAATACTGAGATTCTCAGTTCCCTCCCTGTGCAAAATTGGCAAATGTCCCCAGGATAAAAATGGCTGTAAAAGTCACTTCACTGTAGACACCACATCCTCTCCATTTCTCACTGCCTCCCCAAGCATCCTAGTACACTCAAACGATTTCATATTTTATACTGTTTTTCTCTTTGTTCTCAACGAAAGTTCTGATCTGCTGCAAACTACTTCCCTCCACCATAGCAGAAGCTAACATGTAACCAAATAGTTTGATAGATTTTGGCAGATTCAGATTGTGAAAATTACTAATTTAAAAAGTATGGCTTTGTTTTAAGTTTGATACACATCAAATTTTTTTCCCAAGCAGTTCTTTTGACTTCATGATTCTCTTTTTCAGAGATTAATTAGGAAAATATTAGTAATTAATATATAATCAATTTTCAAATATTTCTCAATTCGAGAAACCTGTAATTCTTTATTAAGTGTAACTCAAACCTGATTGAAAAAGTAAAAAATGTATTTCTAAACAATTTTTATATCTCCTCTATCTTAATTCTAAAATTAGTTTCTCCCTCAGATGGATGTATTTTTGCAAAATAAGTATCATTACTTATACCAGAGAAAGATTCAAAGAAATCTTCAAATAATGATACTAAAAATCTGTAGCAGGAAGAAATTAAATGATCATTTTTCTTTATCTTTTTTTTTTCTTTTGATGTTGGAGAGAAGGGACAGTGTAGTGTGTATGGTGGGGGAGGCCCAGAGAGCCCTCTTTGCCCCCTTTACCCCTGTTTTATCTTCCAGAGGAAAGTGGAAGGAAGCTGGCTATACTTTGAAATGAAGCTATGTGTTTCAAACCTGGGAACGGGTAAGAGGGGATCTGGGCTTTGAGCAACCTGAGCCAGAGGCAGAGGGGTATTGGAGGGGTGAAGGGAAGATGCATGGTACTTAACAACTTGTACCTTTCACTGGGAAAGAAGGCAGCAGCCAACAGTAGCTCAGAGGCTTGTACACTGAGTCCACTGGCTTCAACAAGGCAGGTAACGAAGTCAAATTAAATATAAAGGAGTTATTTGTGCAAAAATAACTTAAATATATACAAGATCTAAAGAGTTCTGTTTGAAAATTTTTCATAATTATATCATCTTCAGTAAAATATCAAACTGGAAATCTTGAAAAGAATCAGGTAAACCCTACTTTGACTCAAATGTTTATGTGAAATGGCTTGGCATATATAGATAGGTAGATAAATACCTTTCTCTCTCTCTCTCTCTCTCTCTCTCTCTCTCTCTCTCCCCCCTGTCAGATTCTGTGGTAAATGTGATACAACATTATGCCATTAATCCTTAGACAAAGCATGTAAGCAATCTTGTCCAACAGTTTCTGAAGTGTTAAAAATGACCCTTTATTCTTCAATTTCTAAGGGTAAGAACAGCTTAGGGATTGTTAAATTGCAGTGTAAACATATTAAAAAATATTATAATGACAACAGTGTTAGTTTTATTATATAATATGTTGGGAGATTAGGGGATTTCTATGTTTACTCTCTACCTATCTCCACCCCCACTCCAAAGGTACTTTACAGGGACTTATAATGATCCTAGGTGAAAATAAACATCTAGTTCAGCCTCAGGGGGAAATAATTTAGAAGCAGTCTTATCTTCATGCCTCAGGTTCTACCTGTAAGGTAAGAGTGGCAAATATTAATTATTCATTCATTACCTCTGGTGTACCCATTTTATGAATCATGCAGTATTTGGGTGGGTATGTATGGTAACAGTGGAAAGTAGATGAGCTATCCCTATTTGTGATTGGTATTTATTATTTGACTGACTGTTCTCCAGGACACAAAATTCTCAGGGAGCAAATGTCTTGAGATTCATTTTTTTGTGGAAATATTAATTGCCAACTTGTGAAATACAGGGAGAAAATGTGTGTGTGTGTGTGTGTGTGTGTGTGTGTCTGTGCATATAAACAGTTTCACAATGTAAAGCAAAGCACTGATAATTAAACATTACTAGTATGTTTATGTATAAACATTATTATGCTTGAAGTTTGTTCATGATATAATATATGCACTATATTTAAAAACTATCCTTTGTAGAGCACTTATTATGTGCCAGAGGATGTATTAGTCCCTAACACATGTTGTTTTGTTAATCTTTCAATCATCCCTATGAGGAATGAATTCATTTTCAGGTTTTAAGGTTGAAGAAACAAAGATCCATCAAAGTTAAGTAGTCTCTTCAGCAAGAAACAGAGTTAGGATTTGAACCCATATCTCTTCAAGTCCAAAAGGCATGTCCTGTCCTCTCTGCTACTTTGATTCTTTTTTTTTTTTTAGAATATAGTCATTATAACATTTTTTTTAAAGATTTTATTATTTATTTGACAGAGAGAGACAGCAAGAGAGGGAACACAAGCAAGGGGAGTGTGAGAGGGAGAAGCAGTCTTCCCACCAAGCAGGGAGCCCGATGCAGGGCTCGATGCAGGGCTTGATGCAGGCTCGATGCAGGGCTCTATCCCAGGACCCTGGGGTCATGACCTGAGCAGAAGGCAGCTGCTTCACCGACTGAGCCACCAGGCGCCGCAGTTGATAAGGTCAAGGGGTGGGAGAGTGGAGTGGGAGCGTCAGGAGGTGCTGCATATACAGTAATCGTATTAATGTTTGGACCTCTTGTATTTCCACTCTAGCCCTTCTCTGCTGTTGAACATGCAGACACCTGTGCATCTACCCAGACCTAGTGAATCAAATCTGTGGGGCCTGGAACCTAAGAGGCCTCAGTGGATTCTGGTGCATACTAACATAGGATCTCCACTGAATCACAAACTCTTTGAGAGTAGAGGTGGTCTCTGGTTCAGCATTGCATCCCGTGCTGACACAGATCATGGCAGAGAGTAGCTGCTTCATCAATCATGAATGAATAATTGAATGAGTTAATGAATTCTTAAAATGTAGATTTTTTTAAGTCACCACTGTGTAATCTACCCTTATCTTGCCTACTTAATGCAATGAGTTTTTGTTTCCTATTAATGAAGACAGTATGTTTTTAACAAGTAAATGTCGATTACATTTAAAGTAATGTGGTTGTGATAGAAATCTAGAACCAGAGCCTAAAGACCAACTTGAAGTGTTACTGTTGCCACCAAATGGCAATGTGCCCTCTCTGGCCCTTATCTTCAAAAGAGTAAGTATGCCCTGTGATTCCCTTCCATTGTTCAAAGTTCAGTTTTCATATTTTAAATTGTTTTTAAAAAAAAGCAGTCCCTATTATTTAAATATTTTTGTACACTTTTACTTTATCTGTATTTCTTGAAAGCACCGGTTTTACTTTTTTTAAAAAATGAGGATACATAAAGTCAAAAAACAACAGAATATTTCAGAAAAAGGCTAAACATATTTTTATCAATACTTTAGTGGTGGTCAACCCTCTGTCTAAACATTGTAGTAATACCATAAATTCATAAGAGAAAAATCACCATTTTGCAATCATTGTCATTAAGACTGGTCAATCAAAAATCAAGTTATAGAGCAATTCAGTAATGTGGCGGGATACAAAATCAATGCTCAGAAATCAGTCGCATTTCTATACACGAATAATGAGACTGAAGAAAGAGAAATTAGGGAATCCATTCCATTTACAATAGCACCAAAACCATACGTTACCTTGGAATTAACTTAACCAGAGACTTAAAGGACCTATATTCTAGAAACTATAAATCACTCTTGAAAGACATTGAGGAAGACATAAAAAAATGGAAAAATATTCCATGCTCATGGATCGGAAGGATTAACATAGTTATTAAAATGTTAATGCTACCCAGAGCAATCTACACTTTCAATGCTATCCCGATCAAAATACCGAGGATATTTTTCCAAGAACTGGAACAAATAGTCCTTAAATTTGTATGGAACCAGAAAAGGCCCCGGATCGCCAAAGAACTGTTGAAAAGGAAAAACAAAGCTGGGGGCATCACAATGCCGGATTTCGAGCTGTACTA